>NW_021320182.1:1382358-1507005 GCF_001605985.2 Dendrobium catenatum
AGCCCCTGTAATTAATTACATCTTAAGCCGAGGCCTATGAATACTCTCTATTAAGGACTGTATATTATTATCTCAGATGGGATTGACACATAGGAGAGTCGAGGAACTTCTCATTTTAGAGGGAAGGAAAGGTTCAACTTGGCTTAACTAACATATACAACTCATTATCATCATCTTGAAGGACTAAAGTAGTGAAAATAAATTGAGAAAAGATAATATAAATTCTTAGCATACAAGATGTGAAATATGGGGGGTCGTCCCTATGTGACCTAGATAGGTGGAATTTATGGACTCATAATGATAGAGGACTTACCCACCGATGAGGCAAAGTGTGGTCACCGATAGTAGTAGCTTTATTCTATACCAACATTACAACATGTCTTAGCTAATACTTCTGTCTTATAACCTGCCTGAAAAAGAAATACAACTAACCACCAAATCTATAAAATCCATACTGTCTGATCTTTATGAAAATGGTGGGTTGTCTGGTTTTTAAAAAATTAAGACCGACATCTAATGATGATATGAGCCATTCATAAGTACAATGTCGCATGCATATTAGGAAAAATTCTACATGTCACTAAGAATATTTTTTTTTAATTTATAGCATTCTTGATTTGTAGATTTTTTCCTAATATGCATTAAATTAAAAATAACTAGATTAGCCTTCACTAGTTCAACACCTCATCTAATAGGTTAATTATCTAAAGTTTACCTGCAGGCGGGGAAGTGTCTAATAAGGAAAGAGAGATGCAATAATATGCATACGACCCCGGATGACCTCCGGCTTATTCCCTCGGTCATTTATTTTTTATGTTATTTAATCCCTAAAATTTTAAATTTTTATTTACATAGTAAAAAAGTTTTATCCACTAAAGAGCCTAGCAAAATCAGGCGCACACATATGGAAGAAAGAAACCATAAGAAGCATACAATTTCTACTGTGGCAAGCAAAGAAATATTAATAAAATATCCACACAGAGTAAAAAGAGTCTAAAAGTCCATGGAAAGTGACATATATTATACAACACATGGTCTAAAAATAGTAATGGTGGCAGGCCCACGATATATCATGGATTTTAATCTTATAGAATGATGCAAGTCTTAAGAAAACAAGGCATTTAATCTTGCTCTTGTCTTTTGGTCCTTGTATGGATCGTCTCCTTCAGTCTTTTTCTGGTTTCGTCCTCAATAGAGTACCCAAATGAAATGAAATTTCTTATAAGGGACATTCTATTATATTTGGATCTCTTTATATAAATGCCTCACTTCTTATAGACTTTCACAACTCTTTACTTTAAATACATTACAATAAAAAAGAAAAAAATCTTGACTCTCCTATAAGGTTATCTAGTAAAAATATTTGAAGCAGTTTATATAGATAATAAAAGTACTCATGCTAGTCACACTTGTCTATGCTCTTATTTATTTGGGGCTAAGCTGTAGAAGCACATATAAGTATATATATTATATATATATATATAATAATATATATATATATATATATATATATATATATATATATTATATATATATATAATATATATAAATATATATATATAGTATGATTTATTTTATTTCGCCCCATTTGCATTGCATAATGACTTAAAAGCCTAAAAATTTTCTAAAAAATTCTAATTGGTTTGAAATGCTACTAATTTTAAATTGTTCAAGTTTCATGTCATTCGGAGGTGTATTCTTATCCTAGATTTTCTCTAAGTTTTTTAGATTAGTCCTTAATTATTGTCATTAATTTGTCACTAGGTTCTACTACTTTAAATCAAGTGTAAATGAAAACCCTTGGGTGACATAATGAAAATGCAACATACAATCACAAATCATGTCCTTAGAACTAGGAAAACCTTGTCTAAGTGCTCGAGCATCCTAAATATATAAAAATTAACTAACAAATAACATGATTAATGATGTATTTAGTGAATAATTTGATTCCAACCATTCACTAATCCTTCCCCATAAATTCTATTAATATGATCATCTTATGTTTAAGATTTTGAAAGGGATCACTCAAAATCAAAAGTTTTAAAAATTTTTAAAATGTATATATATTAACCTTTATAAATATATAAGTTTTAAAATAAAATAAATAAAAAAAATTTAAAATTATTTTTGAGAGATCCACTTATCATCCAAAAGATTATTTAAAATAATTCAAAAACAAATTTTACTTTTTAAAATATTAAATAATTATATAATTAAATATTATAGTAATTAAATAACAACGAAAAGTTAATAAAAATTAAGTTTTAATCTCTAAAATTAATTAATTTTAAATAAAAAAATAGTTTTCTACAAATTTTTAAGTATTATATTATTTTTTATGATTTAAATTGAATTTTTAAAGTTTATTGTAATTAAAGTATTTAAAATAATTTTAAAATAATTAATATTTAACATAATTATATAAATTAAACTAAATAAAAATGTTAAAAGTTCTTTTTTATATAAAATAATTTTATAAAGTTTTTAAAAAATTTGTGTTTTCACTTTATTTTAATATCTATTAAGTATTTAAATATTTAATTAATTAAAAATTACTAAAAATATGAATGTCTCTTATATTAAACTTAATTTGAAATTAAATATTTTAAAAAATTAATCTATGATTTAAAAAATATATATTTTAATTATTTAAAAATAATTAATATTAATAAATATTACTTAAATATTAAAGGTTTAATTAATTAATGTTTTATTTCAAAATATAAAATCTATCCTAAATTAATTTAATTTTAAATTAAATATATTTAAAATAATAAATTAATTATTTAAGATATATTAATGTGAATTTTCATTTTTTTTACCCCTCCCCCCAAATGAAGCATTAGTGTCATGCTACTTTACTTTTTAATTGTTTATGAGCATTAATTTCTTGCAAAATTATATATTGGTAAGCTGCTTTTATTACTAAAATTGTTAATGAGCATTAATATATATATATATATATATATATATATAATTCTTATATGTGCTTCTACAGCTTAGCCCCTAAATAAATAAGAGCATAGACAAGTGTGACTAGCATGAGTACTTTTATTATCATATATAACTGCTTCAAATATTTTTACTTAGGATAACCTTATAGGAGAGTCAAGATTTTTTCTTTTTTATTGTAATGTATTTAAAGTAAAGAGTTGTGAAAGTCTATAGAAGTGAGGCATTTTAATAAAGAGATCCAAATAGAATAGAATGTCCCTTTATAAGGAATTTCATTTCATTTGGGTACTCTATTGAGGACGAACCATAAAAAGACTGAAGGAAGACGATCCATACAAGGACCAAAAGACAAAGATCAAGATTAAATGCCTTGTTTTCTTAAGACTTGCATCATTCTATAAGATTAAAATCCATGATATTATCGGTGGGGCCTGGCCACCATTACTATTTTTTTAGACCATGTGTTGTATAATATATGTCACTTTTCATGGACTTTTAGACTCTTTTTACTCTGGTGGATATTTTATTATATATTTTCTTTGCTTGCACAGTAGAAATTGTATGCTTCTTATAGGTTTCTTTCTTCCATATGTGTGCGCCTGATTTTGCTAGGCTCTTTAGGGATAAAACGTTTTTACTTGTAAATAAAAATTTAAAATTTTAGGGATTAAATAACATAAAAAATAATGACCGAGGGAATAAGCCGGAGGTCATCTGGGGTCGCATGCATATTATTGCATTTCTCTCTTTCCTTATTTAGACACTTCCCCGCCTGCAGGTAGACTTTAGATAATTTAACCTATTAGGATGAGGTGTTGAACCTAGTGAAGCCTAATCTAGTTAGTTTTTAATTTAATGCATATTAGGAAAAATCTACAAATCAAGAATGCATAAAATTAAAAAAAAATTATTCTTAAGTGACATTGTAGATTTTTCCTAATATGCATGCGACATTGTACTTATGAATGGCTCATATCATCATCTAGATCTCGGCCTTAATTTTTAAAAACTCAGAACCCACCCATCTTTCATAAAGATCAGACAGTATGGATTTTATATGATTTGGTGGTTAGTTGTATTTCTTTTTCAGGCAGGTTATAAGACTATAATGTATTAGCTAAGACATGGTTGTTAATGTTGGGTATAGAATAAAGCTACTACTATCGGTGACCCACACTTTGCCTCATCGGTGGGTAAGTCCTCTATCATTATGAGTCCATAAATTCCACCTATCTAGGTCACATGGAGGACGACACCCCCATCTTTCACTCTTGTATGCTAAGAATGTTATATTATCTTTTCTTCAATTTATTTTCACTACTTTAGTCCTTCAAGATGATGATATGAGTTGTATATGTTAGTTAAGCCAAGTTGAACCTTTCCTTCCCTCTAAATAAGAAGTTCCTTGACTCCTCCCTATGTGTCAATCCCATCTGAGATAATAATATACAGTCCTTAATAGAGAGTATTCATAGGCCTCGGCTTAAGATGTAATTAATTACAGGGGCTCGAGTATGTGGGAAACTAAATCCCACATCAAATAAACTCCACTCAAGCTGATGTATCGGGTGGGGGAAATCATGTGACTTTAATCATATTATACATATCATTACCCATCGAGATGCGTAGGCAAAAGCTATTATTCTCAATGGTTAATTGTATGTATGATTTCATCTGCCCTCCCATCGGCCTGCTTGCAAAGAGTGCAAAGGCCTGTGACCATTTTGTCTAATAGGATATTATGATTGTACCCTTTGTATCATCTCCCCCACTGACCAATGTCCTTTTGGAGGCCCACACCAAACATTTAACTAATCTAGATTATTTAAGTTATTGACTTGACTTTAAATTTAGAAATTATACATTAACTAATATTGACAATTAAATTAAAATGAATATATAAATTTAATAATTAGATACATTTAGCTTAAATCACAAAAATCATAGTTAAACATGAAATAATAATTAGAAACTTTATTGAATACTTATATTAATTGAAGAAAGGAGTGGAAGAGAAGAAAAGAAAAATAACTTATATTAAAAATTATTAAGTATTTACCTCATAAAATAAAAATAGAACATAAAAATGTAAAAAAAAAAAAATTTGAAATGGAAAAGATAAGTATATTAAAAAACTGGTATCGGTTGTAGCTTTATTTTAGCTACATTGTAATCTTTAACAAAAGAAAGGACTAAATAAATAATCTAGAACACGTGATAGTGCACTCGTAAACTTTCTATTTAAACTATGAGTAGCTAATGCCCATATTACATTATATATTCCATATTCAATAGTCAATCTAATATTTTATAAAGATAGTTGATAAATTCACAAATAAGTAATAAAAAAAATAAATGGGTTAGATAAATGAGTCAATTTCAAATTTGAACTATAATTTGTTTATTCCAAATTACTTCTAGATAGTGTTGTATTATCCTATATTTTGATAAATTTTAATATCAATTTTTACTAGGACTATTAAGGTGATCAAGAAGTGAATGTAAGTGTTACTTGAGGACAAGTAAAATTTGAGATGGGGATATTTTGATAACTGTAAATTCTCTATTCTTATTTTTTTTATTTAATACAGAGAAAATATGTTATTTTAGGTTTTTTTGTACATGAGTTTTGCAGGGAAAAAGTTAAATTTATAAGTTTCGGGTAGCTCTAACAATTTTAATGCAATTGTGCCATATTGATCCACATCGGAGCATCAATTTCAATATGGTGATGCCGACCTTCTCTATTTCCAAGCACTAGGATTTCATGGATATTAGTTCCACAAAATGTCACAGTGCCTGAAATCAACACCGTTGCATTGGGTGTCTCGGGAAAATTTAACGCAAGAGTGGTAGCCTTTCCAACACCATAATGTCAAAAAAATATTTCTAAGTGTCACATCACTCACATTTCATAGTACTGTGAAGGAGCTATTATAACTATAACGAGCCGTGCCGACTTAGTGAAGAGATGTATCAATTCAGGCTATAACCGTACAACATCACCCAGCACCGTAGCGTTGCCAACTTCACAGTGCTGAGACGCTAGTTCATTTTCTGTCGCCATAGTGCCACTCTGTCAAGCACCGTGATGCTCATGTCAAATTTCATGCTTACTTTAAATAAAAGTTAGTTCTATTATTTGGATAGTTTTGTTCCCATAGTGTATGTTATTTTTTTTATTGTGTTATTTTACTGTCCCCTTAGAGTGAAGTCTAAGTAAGCTAGGAAAGTGCAAAATATAATCTTTAGAGGGACTAGACTTTGTTTGTGCAAGTAACTCTATAAGTGGAGGAAGAAAGAGAATGGAGAAGATACTTAGATCCATCCTGGTGATAAACTTCTTACTTCACTTATACTTTGTTCTTCTATAAACATTTTGCCCTAGCCGTTTTGCTCTGGGTTTTCCTGGGTGATTTCGTGGTGCCATCTCTCGAGGCTTCTGTTCTGCTGCTTCCAGCGTTGATCGCTTTTGCTATTCTTCTTTCTTGTGGTAACCTCATCCCTTTTCTGGCTTTTTCGCTTCTTCGGTGGTCTTTTCGTTTCTTTGTCGTTGTTTTTTTCTTCTTACTGGTGGGGTGTTTTGTGGTTTGGTTGGTGGTGGGGGGGAGATGACGTCTCCTATGTCATCCATCTCTTTGGTTTCTTCGGCTCTGACTGGTAAGAATTATTCCTTTAAGGATGTTGTCTCGGGTAGTTCGTCTTCTTCGACTAACCATGTTCCTTTTGTAAGATCCTCGTTTAAGGGCTGTCCTACACTTTTTTTCGATGACTCTGTGGTTTATTAGCTTGCTGAGCCTTTTGCTTTTACTCCGGTCGGTAAATTTGTTCTGCGATGCCCTAATTTAGATGTTATCAGCAAGTTTTTTCTTTCGCTTAAGCTATCTGGTTCTTTTAATGTGGGGCTTTTGGATCCTCGTCATATAGCTATACAACTTACAAATGACTTGGATTATAGTCATATTTTTTCTCGACGATTGTATTATGTTCAGGGTTGTCAAGTGAGGTTGCTTAAATGGTCACCAGATTTTGATGTGAGGGAGGAATCTCCTATTGCCCCGGTGTGGATTTCCTTCCCTAACCTGCGTTTACATTTTTTTAATTCTCATATTCTATTTGGTCTTACTATTGTGTTTGGTAGACCATTACAAACGGATCAAGCTATTGCTTCGTTATCGAGACCTTCTATGGCGAGAGTTCTAGTGGAGCTTGATGTGTCCAAAAAACATCCTCAAGAAGTTTGGCTTGGTTCTGAATTGAAGGGCTATTTTCAAAAAGTGGAGTTTGAAAACCTTCCTACATTTTGCTCTCATTGTAGGATGCATGGGCATGGTATTAATGAATGTTTTTGGTTTCACTCTAATCTTCGTAAGGATAAAGGCCCTTCTTCTTCTAATGATGCCCAGGCTGGTGGGGAAAAATTGTTGAAAGAACCTATAGACCGTGGTTAGGGGTCTGGCCCCGGTTCTACCTTTAAGGAACCATTGATTCAAAATGTGGAGACAGTTTGTGGTTCAGACTCATTGGTCCCCAATACTGAGCTTGGGGAGGAGCCCGCTCCTCCTTATGAGTTGGTTGGTTTTTCTGTTGAGACTCAACAGGATTGTACTCTTCCTCTAACTAATGAGTTGGATTTGGTTATAACCCCTAATGTTCCTAATATGCCTGTTAATGTTGCTGCTATTATTGTTTTAAATGGGCCTAGTATATCTTCTAATAATGTTCCTAATTCATCTCATTTACTTGTTCAAGATGTTTTGCCTACTAACAAGTCTCTTCCTCCCTTAGATCAAGCTAATTGGCAAGATAATATAACAGTTCATAGTTCGGATACCCTGGAAGTCGTGCTTGATCTTGGGGATATTGTTTTGTTCAAGGCTTTGGATCCTACGGTTGTAAGTAAGGTTTCTTCTTTAGTTGCTTCCAAACCTCCTTTTGGGGGTTTTTGTAATAATTTTTCTACTATTGAGGATGGTGTGCTTTTCTTAGAGAGTGATATGGCCCCTCCTATGGGGCCAGTTGATTGTCATATTGATGCTCAGTCCCTTTTAGTTAATCATTATCATTGTGATGCTTATACTGATACGGAGGTGGACATTATGGCTAAATGTTATGCTATAATTGATGATGACTTGAGTTTTTCTAAGGGTCGTGGGAAGAGGGGTCGTAAGCCCAGGAATGTTGTTTTGTCGCCAAGAAATACCCATTCTCATACTTCTCATTAAGCTTGTTTTTTATGTTTAATGCTATTATTTGGAATGTGCGGGGCATTGGTTTCCCTTTTTCTAGAATTAGAGTTAAAAACTTATGTCGTATACATAACATTTCTATCCTTGTTTTACTTGAACCTCTTATTTTTGTTGATAAACTGTGTGGCACTGCTAAGTTCTTGGGTTTTAAATCTTCTTTTGCTAACATTTCCAACAAAATTTGGGTCTTTTGGAAGGATTTCTTTAGAATTGATATTATTGGTAACTTTCATCAAGTTCTTGATTGTAATATCGAAAGTTCTAATTTTCAATGTTGCTCATCTTTTGTTTAGGCTGTTTCTTCTCGCTTTACTAGAAGAATTCTTTGGGAGCAAATTTGTCAGTTTCATAATATTTGCAGTCTTCCATGGATTGTTGGTGGGGATTTCAATACTATTTCTAGTCCATCTGAACACATGCCATTTATCTATCCATGGAAGATTTCAATGATATGATATCGGATTGTAATCTTATTGATATTGGTTTTTCTAGCAACAATTTTACTTGGCATCGTGGTCATTTGTGGCAAAGGTTGGATAGAGTGCTTTTCAATGATGTTTGGCTTAATGCTTTTCATTTGACTAAAGTTGAGCATCTTAGTCGTACTCTCTCTGACCATTCCCCTGTTCTTATTAATATTAAGAATGATTTTAGTGCCCCTATTTCTCACTTTAGGTTTTAGAATATGTGGTTGTTGCACCCTACTTTCCATGATGTTGTGAGGGTTAATTGGGAGGCCCCTCTTTTCCCTGATGACAATATCTCGGGTATGCATAGATTGTGGCTTAAACTCAAAAGTCTTAAGTTTGTGTTGAAGTGGTGGAATCATAATGTCTTTAAAAACTTGTTTACCAATATCTCATCTGCTGAAGCTAAAGTTAATTCTCTTGATAGCTTATGTCAATCGGATCCTACTGAGGTTAATTTTCCTTTGCTTAATGAGGCTAAATGGTGATAAGAACACTAAATATTTTCATGCTTTGGTTAAGAAGACGTTTTCTTCTAATTTCATTCATAAAATCTCTCGTGGGGATGGGTCCATGTCAGAGGATTATGGGGAGATTTCTAATCTTGCTGTTAATTTTTTTCAATGTCATCTTAACAAAACCTTTTATCCTACTAGTTCTCCTAATCCTGCTTTTATTCCTCATTTGGTTTCGAGAGAGGACAATGCTTTGTTAACTATTCCTCCTTTTTTGGAGGAGCTTAAAGTTGTCTTATTTGGTATGAATTCTAATTCTGTGGCGGGCCCTGATGGTTACACTACTAAGTTTTTTAAGAAAACTTGGCCGATTATTTCCACGGATTTGCTTACTGCTGTTAATGATTTCTTTAAGGGTCTACTATTCCTAAATTATTTTCTACTACTTCCATTGTGCTTCTTCCTAAGAATAATTCTGTTAACTCTTGGAATGATTTTAGACCCATTAGCTTGTGTACTGTCTTTTATAAAGTGTTTTCTAAAATTCTTATGAATCGCTTAACTGTTTTTTTGCCTAAGCTTATTTCTCCGTACCAGATGGGTTTTGTTAAAGGTAGAGCTATCTCTGACAATATCATGTTGGCGCAGGAATTTTGTAATGATCTTAATGTTAAGTGTCGTGGTGGCAACATGATCATGAAACTGGACATTTCGAAGGCTTATGACAATATTAATTGGAATTTATTTTATAAGATTTTGAGTCTTTTTGGTTTTGATGTTTCTTTCATCAATCTCATTAAATCATGCATTGAATCTCCTTACTTTTCTATTCTTGTTAACGGTAAGAGTCATGGCTTTTTTAAGTTGTCTCATGGGTTGCGTCAGGGGGATCTAATCTCCCCTGTCCTTTTTATCCTTGTTGTGGATTACCTGTCCAGGGCTTTGGAGGATACCTTTAAAAATTGTTCTAACCTTTTTTTTCACACTTTAGGTGGTATTCAAATATCCCATCTTTGCTTTGCGGATGATTTTACTATTTTTTCCAATGTTAGCATTAATATGGCTGGTAAAATTATGAGTTTGTTCGAGCATTTTGAATATGTTAGTGGTTTGTCCTTTAACAAAGCTAAGAGTTGCTTTATTATTGGTAAGAAAGTCACTGCGGCTCTGGTGTTGGAGATTAAGAACATCACTGGTTTTACTCAAGTTTCTTTACCCATTAAGTATTTGGGTATTCCGTTATTCAAGGGTAGGAAGAGGTCTTTTTTATTTGATGATTTAATTTCTGTTGTTCATAACAAATTATCTTCTTGGGATTCTAATTTTTTAAGTTTTGGTGGTCGTTTAACTCTTATCAAAAGTGTCCTCTATTCTATTCCTGTCTATTATTTTTAAACTCCTTTCCTACGAATAAGGTTTGTCAGAGGATTGATAGAATTATTAATAAATTTTTTTGGAAAGGCGCTTCTAATAGTTCCAAGATTCATTGGACTTATTGGAATAAGTGTTGTGGGTCTGTGAATGAGGGGGCCTTGGGCTGTAAAACGATGATGGACTTGGCTTCCTCATTCTCTTTTAAGCTCTGGTTTAAGCTCAGGATCAATGATTGCCTTTGGGTGAATTTCATGATTGCTAAGTATTGTGGGAGGAGGCATCCTTCTCTTTGTGGCTACGCTGTTGGTAACTCTAAAGTCTGGAAATGACTCTGCTCGGTTAAGTGGAAGGTTGAGCCATTTTTAGCTTGGGGGCTTGGTTATGGGACCATTTTCTTTTGGCAAGATCGTTGGATTAATGGTGAGTCCGTTGACTCCTTATTAAATTCTGTTTCTATTACGAATGTTAAAGTAAACCATTTCTTTGCTGGTCAAGGTTGGGATGTTGAGAAACTTTATGCTATTCTTTCCAATAGTATTATTCAGCTTATTTTAAATATCCCTTTAAACATTCACTTTAAGGATGTGTTGCTTTTCTCTCTTTCGAAGGATGGTAAATTTTTTATTAAGGAAGCTTGGCATTCCTTCAGAATTAAAAAGGCTCCTTTTAAGTTTTTTAATTTTATTTTGCATAAGTCTATTACCTCTACTGTTTCAATTTTTATCTGGAGATTTCTTCATAAGCTTATTCCTACTAATGATAACTTGAGGAATAGAGGGTTTTTCTTACTTTCTAAATGTCAATGTTGTTTCCATATTGAGAATATGCACCATCTCTTTATTTCTGTTCCTGTTGCTGTTAAGGTTTGGTTTTTTTTTTTGAGGAATTGTTTCAGTTCAATTTTTTCTCTGCGAATGCTTGTTTATATTCTATTTTAGATAGCTGGCTGGTTAATACTAAGAGGCATATTCGTAATGTCATTCCCTGCTTGATTCTTTGGTTTCTCTGGTTAGCCCAGAATGATTCTTGTTTTATCGGTGTGCAGATGAATTTCAAAAAGATTATTCATAACATTAAGGATAAAGTGGTTGCCATGTTTTTTGTTCAGCTTAGTTCGAAAAAAAATTTCAATAATGATCCTTTTGTTGGTCACAAGATGGGCATCAATTTAATGGGAGATAATCCCATTCTTAGTTCTAGATGTATTACCTGGGAGAAGCCTTCTTCTTCTTCTGTTAAGCTTAATGTTTCTGGAACTAAGTTGGGTAATTCTTTAGGTTTTGGAGGTGTTCTTAGTGATCACAATGGCTCCTTCCTTTGTGATTTTGCTAGGTCTGTTGGTTGGGGGATTTCCTCCCTGGCTGTCTTGTTGGGGGTGCTTCACGGTTTAAATATTTGCATTAAGCTGAATCTTACTGATGTTGTTTTGGAATCTGACTTTAATTTCAGGATGCTCAGGAATTTTGATGATTATAACTGTTCTTCTATGGATTTTTATACTTTGAGGGATATTAGAGCGTCCCTTAACTTAATTAATTGTAGTTTTTACAGTATTCCTGCTATGGCCAATGCGTCTGCCTTTGGTTTGGCTTGCATTGGTTGTGGTTTTAACTCTGTTATGGATTTGGATTTCGTCCAGCTCCCGCTTAATGTTAGGGACCTTCTCATTCTGGACCGTCTGGGGTTGCCTTATGTCAATGATTAATCAGTTGTTTTGGTTGCCTTTGGGTTTTGGCTCTGGTTTCTTCCTTGGTCTGAGTTGTTTGGTCGTTGGTTTCTTTCTTGTTCTCTTTTTTCGTTTTTTGTTTTTCTTGGTGTTTCTGCTTGGCTGTCGCTCTTTAGTCTGTTACTGGGGTCCTTCTTCCTTAACCTGTGTGTGGTGCCTTCTGGCTTTGCTGTTTTTGATTGGTATTTCAGGGCTCTTTCCTTTAGCTCTTCATGTTCTTGTTGGTCTGTGGCCTGTTCCTGTGGTCTGATCCTTTTGGTTGAGGTTATGGGGGCTACAGGTTGCTTCTATATGTTACTGACTGTTGTTTTTTTTTCTTGTTTCAGGGCTAGTTATTCCATTTTTGGATGTAACCTTTTTGGATGATCTTTAATACTTTATTTTGGTTTGCCATTTACTTTATTTTTTTCTTGCAGTCTTTGGTTTATTTTTTGGGTGTGCAGGATCCTGTGTGGACATGTAATTGTCAGATCTTTGCGGATTTCTGCTGTGGGGAGCATTTAGGTTGTTTTTTGTTAACTCCCTTTTTTTTGGTGCTTTCCCTTAAGCACCGTAGCATGTTCCTAGGTTTATATGTATTGTTTTATAGCAGGGTTCTCGAGCTCATAGGTTTTCTTTTTCTTTTGATTTTGTAGCTCTTTGAGCGGTAGTAAGGTTTGAGAACCCTTTAAGGACCTTGTAATTTTTTACCTATATTAACGCGTAGGCCCCTCTGGTGGGTTTTAACCAAAAAAAAAAAAACTTTGTTCATCTATGAATAAGAATATGAGTTTGTTTGTTCCTTATTACATATCTGGCTAGATCTTCTATTTTTGAGTGATAATGTAAATATCATATTAAGTACTAATGTAGACTCTTGTTCTTTAATGGAAATAATGATATTTCAAATATCTCTATTTCTTAATTTAACGCATATAATGGTCATGTCCGTAGTTAACACCTATTGTGATATATAGCCTCGATAGAAAAATGAAAAAATAATTAAGAATATTGAAATGGAATATTAGCATGCCTAGACATAGGATGTTTAAATATTATAGGTTCTATACAAATAGTAAAATTATAAAGAGACTAATAAACATTCTTTTCACCCCTACTAGTTTGACAGAGATTTAAGGATGCACATAATCTAGATGATTCACATTTACAATTAAAAGACTCAATAGGAAAAATATGGTGCATGCATTAGTCCAAAACATATTAACACCCACCAACTATGGCCACTCAGACCTTCGTCACACATCAATTATAGTCTCTCCGATCGCTTTCACCCATCGACCAAGATCCCTAGCTCCGACCACCGTCACGCGCCAACTACGGTCCCTCGGACCAGCGTCACGATTTTTCATGTAAAATTCTTGGTCTCTTATGACTCTCACACCTCTCTCTCTCTCTCTCTCTCTCTCTCTCTCTCTCTATATATATATGTGTGCTGGATCTTCGCTCAAAGCTAAGACATTAAGCTATTGATCTCTCTACTATCGTGAATGTTCTAGGATGCAACAATGATCATAATTTATAAATAATCGATCAGAAATTACATTTTAATTATCTCAAAACAAATTCTAGAAATTTAAAGCTATTAACGAGCTATTGGGCTAGACCAGTTTTGAGTGCAGTACAATTTCAATGCAGGGGTTTTTAAAATTTATGTGCTCAATTGGTTAAAAACGAAATTAAAATTTTTGTTTGCAGAATTTATAACTCATCTTTAGTTTATTTTGGATGTATTTCAAAATCATCCAATTTGAGCAATTTTGGGATACAATGATGCTACAATTTCCCATCACACGAGCTCTTACGGCAATTCATCTTCTCCATTAATGTTTAGCTTTGCAAGCTCCCATGGTGAGCCTTCACATGCAGCAGATCATGGGCTACCATTCTAAGCACTCTCGCCTTTGCATGTTGCAGATTTATTTTACCCTTGCCTTTGGGGAGCTCCCATCACACGCTCTTTTATTTTCACGCCATGTATCTCTTCTCTCTTTAGTCACAATCTCCTAGGCAATGTTTAGTTTAAAAATAATTTAAGCAAGTAATATGAACTAACGTTTTTTACCTAAAATTTAAGCAAGAATTTTTTTTAATCATTCTTCCACCGATTTTTCTGTAGTTTAGCAATATGAAGCAACACATACCACCATAACGTGGCCATCTAAGCCGAAAGTGCTGACTATTGAGTACCTACCTAGCAATGAAGCTTTACAAGTCTAATCGTCTGTACGGCGGCATGCATTAAATTAAAACAATAGGACACAAATTTTGAAGTCATCATCGCAATTAAAAACCAACGGGAAGTTTACCCAAAAAAAAAAACCAACGGGACTTGCTCAACGACCCCGTTTGCACGCCTGGACGAGCTGCCGTTCCAGCTGCACAAAGAGATAACTGCAAGGCGCCAATGGAAAGGTTAGGCACTGATTGATTGGCAATGCTGTCTTATGTTGTGTTATTGAGTTATATTGTATTTTGCTGCCTAATAAAGTGGATAATTGTAAATAAATCTGCCATCAATTATCAAGTTTAAAAGAATTGTTTGCTGAAAAATAGTATTAAAACGTAACTCATCTTGCTTTGTTGATTTGGATATTTGGCTATAAATCAAGAGTTCTTGGATTTGTAACTTATGTATATCATGTATATAAATTTTCCTTAACTGATGCAAAAGTCCTAAAAAAAGCATGGAAGTAATTCAAATTTATCAATATATGATTACCGACATAATAACAATAAACAGATTTTTTTATTATGTCTATCTTAAAATAATTACAGAATTTTATGATTAAAAATATGAATTTAGGAATGAAAGTTAAGCTAAAAGAATTAAATGTAAATTATAATTATGAAAGAATTTATAAAATATTAATAAGAACTTTTTTAAAGGAGAAAGAAATTTAATGACTTTCATTTGAAAATAAAAATCTGGCAAAGATATCCTGACACAAATTTTTTTGAAGATGTACTTAAAAATTATTTAGTATATTATGAAAAGGGTGAAATATTTAGATAATAAATATTAAACTCACCTTAAAATTTATCTAAGGACTTTAAAATATATAGTAATCAATTTTTTTGTCAGAACTTGATACGCAAAATATTTTTGATTCATTTACCAAAACTACCTAAAAGGGTGATTTTTTTATGATAATAACAAAATAAAGGGTACTGTTATATTAAGAAAATGTTATACTATTTTTTATAAAAAAATTTCTGGCGATTCTATTTGTTTCATTTCTTAAATATTATTTTAAGAGATTCTACAATTTGTGTTTTTCATAAAACACTAGTTTTGCTTTTATCAAATGTAAAATATTAATTATTTTCTTTTAAATCGGGCTTATGGTAATGAGCAAAGGATGCTAAATCAGCAATATATTTCATAAGTTTCTATCAAAGATACTAATTGTGAACACTTCACTAAAGCAATTGTAGCAATTTATGACCATTGAAATGTTTGAATGACTCTTTCACCGTTATTGTGGTTTATTTGTGATGATTGAGTTGTTTTTGGTCCAATCATAGTAACCCTAGTTGCAAAATATATTTGTGATCACATCCATCTCTTTTCTCCCTACATTCTTTTCGGTTTGGGCTCTTTATTTGGTCGGCCGCTTCAAATTGATAACGCCACTAATGTGGGTTCTAGGTCTTCCATCGCTCGTATCCTTATGGAAATGGAAATTTCTAGGACATATCCTTATTCTGCTTGGCTTGGCCAAAAGAATTTTAGCTATATTGAAAAGGTGGTTTGGGAAGGATTTCGTAATTTTTGTTCTCATTGCAAAGTTGTTGGTCTTAAAAATTATGAATGTTTCAAGTTAAATCATCAGTTAAGGAAGGCTAATCTTACTTATGTTCAGCCTCATGTTGTTTTTGTCACTATTCCTGTTGTGAAGTCTGAGGCTTTAGCTTTAAATGATACAAAAATTGATGATGTCCCGGTTTATGATGGAGATTCTAGCAAGATGATTTTGAATGATCATGTTTATGTACTTGATAATGTGCATTTGGAAATGGGCTCTTTCATTTCCCCTATTATTCCACCTTCTGAAGTTGTTTGTGTTAACAACAATGTTGATACTCTATTAGCTAGTCCCTCTAGTGTTACCAATAATTTTGATTGTGAAGGTGATAAAATGGATAATACGTATTTTAATTCTTGTAGTATGATCCTCTTACTGAGGGGATGGATGTCTCTAATACAGTCCCTACCATTGATCTTCATGTTTCTTCTTTGTCATATGAGTGTTTTAATTCAGATAGCGGGTTGCATAATGTTGTGCACTTTGCTGACTCTATTGATCATTCTAATTGGATGGAGGAATATTCAGGTAATAAGTGTCATCATGGAGATATCTATGGTGATTGTTCAAATGTGTTGTTGGAGGATTTTGGTTTTAATGTGTTGAAAATTTATAAAGCTGGTTTTTCTTGTCTTAGGAAAGAAAAATAAAAAGAAGGTAAGAAAATATTTTGAACTGAGCTTTGTGTTTCTCCTATTCTTTCTTTATTTTATTTGTCATTTCTGGGTTTGGTTGTGTACTATAGGAAATCCATTGATTACTAGCGACGAATTCAGCCGTCAATTGAACCCCTGAAATATTGGCGATAAAATTGGCAATTTAACGCTGGTAATAAAGAGTTAACTGCCAAAAATTCTGATAGTTGACTGCTCGAATTACTGTTGATATTACGTTTCCATTTAGTCATTTACCGGCTATTTTGCAGCCATTTTTAAGTAAAAATTTTTTATATTTAAAACCATCAGAAACACTGCTATAAAGGGAACAAAAACAGAAACCCCCTCCTTCATCATTTCTATGCTTGGCTCATCTGTTTCGTCAAGAGAACATGATCGCTTGCTGAAATCCATCCATGGTTGCCTACTCGTCCAGTTCATCCATAGAAGCCATGACCTTCCACCCTCGCAGGACCGACCATGATCGCCGACCGAACTTGTCATAACTTCTTTTTGCCGTTCCGCCTTAGCCGAAGGTGATATCCATGCATATCCTTAGTTTTTTTTTTTAAATCTCCATGCTCAAAATATGCATACCTCTTAATCTCTATGCATGCCTTTAGTGTTTATTTTGAGAAATCCTTAAGCCCTATATTTTTGCTTGGTTGTTCTACTAGACATTTGTAAGAGGATGTACCTTCGTGTATGCATTTTACTGATGATATTTTTATTTTTGATAAGACTAGAGATGGAGCTAAACATAAACTTAAATTTTGGAGGTGAACTTTAGAGATTCTACAATTTGTGTTTTTCATAATTTAAGAAAAAGTTATACTATTTTTATAAGAAAATTTCTCGCGATTTTGTTTGTTTCATTTCTTAAAGATTATTTTAAGAGATTCTACAATTTGTGTTTTTCATAAAACACTAGTTTAGCTTTTATCAAATGCAAAATATTAATTATTTTCTTTTAAATCGGGCTTATGGTAATGAGCAAAGGATGCTAAATCAGCATTATATTTCATAAGTTTCTATCAAAGATAGTAATTGTGAACACTTCACTAAAGCAATTGTAGCAATTTATGACCATTGAAATGTTTGAATGACTCTTTCACCGTTATTGTGATTTATTTGTGATGATTGAGTTGTTTTGGGTCCAATCATAGTAACCCTAGTTGCAAAATATATTTGTGATCACATTCATCTCTTTTCTCCCTACATTCTTTTCGGTTTGGGCTCTTTATTTGGTTGGCCTCTTCAAATTAATAACGCCACTGATGTGGGTTCTAGGTCTTCCATCACTCGTATTCTTATGGAAATAGAAATTTCTAGGACATATCCTTATTCTGCTTGGCTTCGCCAAAAGAAATTTAGCTATATTGAAAAGGTGGTTTGGGAAGGGTTTCGTAATTTTTGTTCTCATTGCAAAGTTGTTGGTCATAAAAATTATGAATGTTTCAAGTTAAATCATCAGTTAAGGAAGGCTAATCTTACTTATGTTCAGACTCATGTTGTTTTTGTCACTATTCCTTTTGTAAAGTCTGAGGCGAGCATTAGATTTAAATGATACAAAAATTGATGATGTCCCTGTTTATGATGGAGATTCTAGCAAGATGATTTTGAATGATCATGTTTCTGTACTTGATAATGTGCATTTAGGAATGGGATCTTTGATTTCCCCTATTATTTCACCTTCTGAAGTTGTTTGTGTTAACAACAATGTTGATACTCCATTAGCTAGTCCCTCTAGTGTTAATTCCACCAATAATTTTGATTCTGAAGGTGATAAAATGGATAATACGTATTTTAATTCTTGTAGTAAGATCCTCTTACTGAGGGGATGGATGTCTCTAATACAGTCCCTATCATTGATCTTCATGTTTCTTCTTTGTTATATGAGTGTTTTAATTCAGATAGCGGGTTGCATAATGTTGTGCACTTTGCTGACTCTATTGATCATTCTAATTGGATGGAGGAATATTCATGTAATAAGTGTCGTCATGGAGATATCTATGGTGATTGTTCAAGTGTGTTGTTGGAGGATTTTTATTTTAATGTGTTGAAAATTGTTAAAGCTGGTTTCTCTTGTCTTAGGAAAGAAAAATAAGAAGAAGGTAAGAAAATATTTTGAACTGAGCTTTGTGTTTCTCCTATTATTTCTTTATTTTATTTGTCATTTCAGGGTTTGGTTGTGTACTATAGGAAAATCATTGATTACTAGTGACGAATTCGGCCGTCAATTGAACCCCTGAAATACTGGCGAAAAAAGTGGCAATTTAATGCTGGTAATAAATAGTTAACTGCCAAAAATTCTGATAGTTGACTGCTCGAATTACTGTTGATATTACGTTTCCATTTAGTCATTTACCGGCTATTTAGCAGCCATTTTTAAGTAAAAATTTTTTATATTTAAAACCATCAGAAACACTGCTGTAAAGGGAACAAAAACAGAAACCCCCTCCTTCTTCATCATTTCTTTGCTTGGCTCATCTGTTTCGTCAAGAGAACATGATTGCTTGCTGAAATCCATCCATGGTTGCCTACTCGTCCAGTTCATCCAGAGAAGCCATGACCTTCCACCCTCGCAGGACCGACCATGATCGCCGACCGACCTTGACGTAACTTCTTTTTGCCCTCCCGCCTTAGCCGAAGGTGATCTCCATGCATCTCCTTAGTTTTTTTTTTTTAATCTCCATGCTCAAAATATGCATACCTCTTAATCTCCATGCATGCCTTTAGTGTTTATTTTGAGAAATTCTTAAGCCCTATATTTTTGCTTTGTTGTTCTACTCGACATTTGTAAGAGGATGTACCTTGGTGTATGCATTTTACTGATGATATTTTTCTTTTTGATAAGACTAGAGAGGTAGCTAAACATAAACTTAAATTTTGGAGGTGAACTTTAGAGTCTAAAGATTTTTTCTTGAGTAGATCTAATTTTAGTAGTAATAAATTTAGTGTGGGGATTGTGATTTTGGGCAATCAAGTCATTAAGAAGAGTACACATTTTAGATATCAGGGTTCTATTGTTTAGAGTTGTGGTGAAATAGATAGGGATATTATTAAAAGAATTCTAGTTGGATGGTTAAAGTGGAGGATTGCATAAGGCTTGTTGTGTGATAGAAAGCCCCACTCAAACATAATGGAAAATTCTATAAGATGATGGTGAGACCTGCAATACTTTATGGTGTTGAATGTTAGCCATTAAAAAAGAAGCATAATACTAAGTTAAGTGTTACATATATTAGGAAGCTCAGGTGGGTTGAGTGTCTTTACATATATAGATAGGATATGAAATGAATATATACGTGAAAAGGTTGGCATAGTGCAAGTACAAGAAAAGATTAGAGAAAATTGCCTTAATTAGATGATTTGGTCACATAAAATGGCTGCCTTCCGTTGACTTATTGGTGGAGGTTTCAAAAAGGGGTTATTGAAAGATTTAATTTCTTTGTGAAATTTGATTTTAAATTTATAGTCTCAAAATTGAATGCCTCATTATAAATAATATATTGCTTCTAAATACAAAGATATCATTTGCTAAAGGGTTCAGATAATGAAACTGAAAGTTGTCATCCTCATTATAGTAGTTGAATTCAAATAAGAATCAAATATAGTCTTAGAGAGTCAGAATGAGATTCTATCAATATTCAACCACTATAATCCAAATGAGATATCATTAATTTTATATTTCAAATCATAATTGTGATTGATATATCTTTCTTTTTTTGAGAAAGCAAATAATGCAATTTTATTAAAGGAAAAAAGCTAAAATAGGCACCCAACCGATTCTTCCTCTAACATTTTAAGAAATGTAGGAGGAATCATAATTGAGTTAACATCTTCCCAAACAAAAGAAGAAAAAGTAGCATAGTTAGCACCGAGGTCCGCTAACTTATTACTATCACGACCAATCCAATTACAAATGATAAAATTGAAACTATTTGTAAAGGATAAGCCTTCCATACCTTGCCTTCCCGCAATGATCTCCTTATGAATGAAATTAATGATGTTGATATTATCACCTTCGATCATAATACCTTTGAACTCTAGCATCCAATCTTTGATCATTTCCTTCAAAGTTGTAATAGCTAATAATTCCAATCGGGCTATGTCCCAATGCTACACGACTTACCAAATGCTAACAGCAATCTGCCTTTATAATCACGGCAAATACCTCTTATTCCACCTTTATAAGCACCAATTAGCGAAGCATCAAAATTGAACTTTAACGAACCGGGTGGAAGAGGATGCCAATATTTATCCAACAAAATTTGTTGATTGACAACCAACCGGCCCGAAAACTAAGATTAATAGGTAAATGAGGCAGAAGCATAACCAATAGCTTCAGTTGCAATATACAAAGAGCTTCTTTCAAATTTTCCTTATACAAGTCCGCATTTATCTTTCCAAAAGAAGTAAACTGTGTTGCAAAAAAGATTGGTCAAGAATAGATTCTGCTTTTCAAGCCAAATGCATCTATCTTTAAAAGAGTGACAGGTTTTAATCTCAAAGCCCCAACTGTTTAATATGCATAACACTTTGATAATTTTATTACAGCTGTTAGTAATATGGTGTAAGTCTTCCATTACTTTACAACCTCTAGGACAAAGACTATCGGCTTGTAATCTTCTATAAGAAAGAAAGTTGAAAGTTGGAATAGAATTATGAAACATCCTCCACCAAAAATTTTCCACTCTAGCATTAAGTTTAGCTTTACTAATCCACTTCCAATAAACCTGCTCTCTATTACAGTCTTCCAAAGCCGAAGAAGCCAAGACAGAAATGGATTTCCTAGACGCAAATTTAATCAGCTCTACCTGATCTTCAGTAAATTCTGGACTGATTTTAATGTTACAAACAGTTTCACAAGATCTTTACCACATCTTTTTCCCAGTTCTTGTATATTCCATCTTCCTTCTTTAATGAGATTACTGACAGAAGTATTATCTTCATCAACTTCTTTAGGGACAATGAACGTAGGCCATTTATTGATCCTCATGTCCATAATCTAGATATCATCATTAATATCAATATTATCTCCTTTAGCAATGATCCACCTGACAGCAGGACTGAGAGCCTTCCAGCCATCTAAAATCAACTTCAAAGCTGAAGATCCGCTTTTCCTTTGCCCGTTAGGACTCCAGATGTCCCCATATTTCGGATAAAGAATACTATGAAGCAGAGTATCTTTATTTTGAGTGTAATTCCAAGCTAATTTAGCTCTAAGTGGGCTAATCTTTTTAGAGCATGAGTGTAAACCACGACCACCCAACTCTCTAGGCTGACACAAAGTGTTCCAATCAATATAGTGGAGACCAAAACCTCCATCCATTTTATTCCATATAAAGTTTCAACAATGCTTCTCTATCTCATATAATAAACTTTTAGGAATTAAAGAGATAGTAGAATGGAAGATCGGGTAGGAAAGCAATACCGAATTAGCCAAAGTGATTCTACCTGCCAAAGAAATATGCTTACTGCCCCAAATGTTTAGCATCTTTAGCACTTTATCAACGATGAATTGGAAATCAAGAGTCACCAATCTTCTCAAAGAAATCTTGGTACCAAGGTAGTTAAATTCCTTAACCACCTTAAATCCCATAATCTGAGAAATAATTTTCTTCTTCTTTCTATTAACAGACTTTCCAAAAAAGATAACTGATTTATCTTTATTAATCACCTGGCCCGTCCAACCACAGAATTTGTTTAAGATGGATTTAATGGCCTTAACATGCTTCACATTAGCTTCAGAAAAAACTAAGATGTCATCTGCATAAAGCAGATGAGAAACCTTAGGCCCATTGGAGCTAACACGAATACCAATAACATCATTCCTCTTAATAACATTGGACAATAATTGAGAGGAGAGAATGTAAAGGAATGGAGATGAGGGGCATCCTTGTCTAAACCCACTTCTAGCTTCAATGTGAGTTGAAAAATTGCCATTAATTAATAAAATGAAGGATGGAACACATACACATTCCATAATCAATTTAGTAAAGCAAATAGGAAATCAACAAGTAATCAAAACTTTTTCCAAAGTTTTCCAATCCATGGAATCATAAGCTTGTTCCATGTCTATTTTAAAAGAAACAAAACCATTGCTAGCTTTAGAGTACCTGAACTTGTGGAATACTTCTTGAGCCAAAAGAGCATGATCATATAAAGATCTCCCTGGGATGAAAGCAGCTTGCTCTTTCGAAATGATATTAGGGATAATGGAAGAAAGTCTAATAACCACGACTTTAGCAGCTATTTTGTAAACCGTGTTACACAAATTGATTGGTCTGTAGTTAGAAGGAGTAGATGGATTGCTAATTTTCGGTATCATAACAACAAGTGTTTCTTTCCAAGAGTTATTCATTTCAGTTGTAGTAAAAAAATGCTGTAATGCCTTCCAGAGATCGGACTGTATAACTTTCCAATAACACTTAATAAATGAGTATGTGATACCGTCATTTCCAGGGGAAATGTAGCTTCCTGATTGCTCAACAGCTAATTCCACTTCATTCAAAGAAAAATCCTTACTAAGCTGATTGGAATCTTCTCCAGAAATCTTATTCCACTATTCAGGCCATCCGTCCATACAACAGTTTCTTTGGCGCCATTTATATTTAAAGAAATCCAGAAGAATTTCTTTAATTTTCTCTTTCTCTTCCTCTAGGACTCCATCTTTATTCTTGATGCAGGTGATAAAATTTTGATTTCTTTTAGCATTTGCGAAAGATTGGAAAAGTCTTGTATTATGATCACCATCAGTGGACCACTTTAGCTTAGCTATTGATATATCTTTCAAAGGATTGAAAATATCACTTATTATCGATTGATGAAATATAATGATAATGATCATTGTCGACTTCTTTTTCTCAAAGAAGATTAATTTAGAATTTTGAAAATTGATTTTGAAAAGGTGGATGTCGATTCTAAATCTCCTATGAGTGGAAACCCTCAAAGTTAATTACATCATAGGAAATTGAAGTCTCCTATGAAAACTCTTGATAAAATAATGGCAAATTTTAGTTTGTAAACTTTTTAGGAGTGATATCAAAGGAGATGAAATAGAATTTTAAATGGGATTGGAGCAAGATTAAACACTTATTTTTCTGTCAATGGAAGAAGGGTAGGAGGCACTTTGGGATTCTTAAATATTTCAGAAGTTCCCTAAGCTAAGCTAAGATATGAACTTTAAACTTTTTATTAAAAGAAAACATAATTTGAGTGAACATATTATTAAAAAATTAGAACTATATGTCAAAAGGTTAGGGTTTTATGATTCAAAATCCAACCTGGAATCTTAAATAAAATTTTGGCCCCAAATAATAGTAAACAGAACCTAACAAATACAGTGTAAAAACTTGGACTTACCTCGGCCTAGATTGGGGAGCCATCTAACCACCTAGTCAATTTTAAATCCATGAGTTTAGTTATTTTTATGAAAGAGTGATAGGGATAACTTAATTAAGATTTTTTAAAATTGGGTCCGACATCTAGAGCTTATCTTAACTGGTCTCTTGACTTTTTTGGGGAAAAATGGTTAAGTAGAATTTAATTAAAATTTTATGCTCACTTTTAAATTAGTTTCTAATGTAATGCATACTGATCGACTTGATTGAATGCTTAAAATTAGAAAGAAGTAGTTTTAAAAAGGCTTAAAAATAGGTTTTATTCTAGAGATTGCACAGATACACCCTGACAGATCTGCACCTTTATAGTATAGGTGTTCTGCCAAAACTCGCAGGTAGGGAGGTTCCTACCAAAAGAAAGAAGATGCAATAACATACTATGTAAACTCCCTACGATCTTGGGCTTACTTCTTAAAATCATTAGAGTTGCAATTTGAGCATAAATATTTTAAATTTGATTAAGGTAAAAAAGTTTTGTTTGTACCCTCACAAGCCAAGATTGCCAAAAATCTACTAAAGCATATAATTTTGTATCATAATCAACATCAAGCAATCAACTGAATAATAAGTTCAATTAAATAAATATAATGTCAATAGTTAATATTACAACCCTCGGTATGTAGAAAAGTGAAGTGTTTGGGTAACACTGATAATAAGCCTCAATTTTTAATTCTAACACTCAAGTGAATTTCAGAGTAGTTTTCTTGTTATCCACTTATTTTTCCTTCTGTGAACTCCTTGGATTGTCAGATTCGGATATCCAAATAAAAAGAAACTCCCCCTCGAAAGGGGTGTTATCTTTTCTCTTTGGATTTTAAATCATCCTAATTTAGATTTGCAAATGGAGAGGAACTCTCCACTAAGGGATGTCACTTTCTCTTTTGATTCCAAATTAGATTTTATCTCATCTTAAATTATCACTTTTAAATTATAACTCAATTACAACTCAAATTATATTTGAATATAAAAGAAAAATCTTGACTCAACAACTTAAAGGATTATCATACTAAATAAATATTATGGATCTATGGTTTATGATTTTGATGATAGCAAACATTTCTTATTTCTCTATGATTGCCTTATGTGCTAACGTCTCAGGTCCACACGATCAGACTATAATTTGGAACCAGCTCAAGATTGGGTAGACTAGGTCTGTGTCAGATTGTAATCTTTTTCCTTTCTTAAACTGTTGTATTTGGTGTGGCATCTAATGATTTGTAACTTAGAAGATTTTCTGTTGTGCCCTAAAAGATTTTTATTTTTGGTAACATCATCTGGGACGATCTGACAAAAGTAGAAACCCTAATTATGGCATCCTCATTAAAGTAGCTGTCATTATGCAAAACACATCGTCCTGGATGATTTTGTATTGGCCAGGACGATAGGCTCAATTCAGCAAGAATTTGCCGCCAGATCTATTTAGAAATAACTTTTTTTTGGACATCGTCCAGAGGATCGTCCAGGACTATAAAATATCGTCCAAGACGATCCAGGTCAATTTTTCCAAAATTTCTCTAGAAATTAAGGAAAGCAATTACATGGTCAAATCGTCTTGGACGATCTCAAGATCGTTCGGGCCGATTAGACATTGTCCAGCTTCATTTCAGGGCGATGTTCAGGACAATTTTCCTCTTATTTAAACTTATCGGCCAGGACAATATGCCTATCGTCCTGGACGATAATGTCGGCAATTTTCATTAATGAGCTCATTTTGAGAGCTTCTATTTAAGCTATGGCATGGCAACATTTGTAAGGGTCTTTGGTAGCCATTGTAGCTTCGTTCTTGTGGGGCAAACTTGAAGAAAGAGCTTGAAAGGGAGAGAGGAAAGGGTGGAGTTTGAGAGGGAGAAGATCCTATGAGGGGGGGAACTCAAGGGAGTGTGGAGGGGATTCCACACGGTTGCTCCGGCGAACTCGCACCTTAGTACCATCGGATTCAAGGCTTGTCTCGAGGTAAGTTCACCAAAGAAGAAGATCTCCTTGGTGTCAAAGGACCCGGCGACTTCGCCGCACTAGGGAAGGTGGAAGTGATTTTGTAAGGGCTTCTCCGCCTAGCCGTGGGGGCTAAAGGAGAGACACTAGTTTAGTGCAATACTTGGGGGGGGTGCCTCCAAGGAGTGGACGTAGGTCAAGGTTTGACCGAACCACTATAAATCCGGTGTGTTCTTTTCTTATTATCGCTTCCGCATTTATTTATATTTCCGCACTTTGATTGTGGTGATTTGGATTGTGTTTTGGTTTTAAAATTTTCCAATTCACCTCTCTCTTTAATTAGCTTGGGACTAAGTTCAAGAGGGCCTAACATCCCTAACGAACTTTCAAGTGCCATCTGAGCACTTTCAATTCAAAATTAGTTTGAGCATGAATTATAGTTTGGGTTGATCTGATTCAACCCAAAATAAATGGATCAATTTTGAGATGACTCAAAATCATTATATATATATATATATATTCAAATTTGAATTTGATCTAATAGGTTTTCCTAAAATACTATTTACATGCTAGAATAGTCACGGCGGTATGGAGATAAATGTTTAATGTCTTAGTTTTTGACGAAAATTTAACTCACATACAGATAAAAAAGAGATAAGTGTAAGAGTCATAAGAGACATCACATTTTTTATGTGGAAATGCAAATCATCCAAGAAGCTGGCTTTGATCAATGTAAATCATCACCGACACCTATCGCTCCTGCCTCCTCTCATAAACAGACCAACTCGCAGTCTTTTCAAGATCCGTCCCTCTATCGTCGTCTCACCGGTTCGCTCCAATATTTAACAATTATCAGAACCGACATTGCCTTCACCACAAATCAGGCATGTCAACACATGCATCAACCTACGGTTCAGGACTTCCAAAGTCTCAAACGTATCCTAAGATACGTCAAAGGCACCAAGCATCACGGGCTTCCTATAATACCCGGTGATTCTCAACTTTGCACATACACTGATGCAGACTGGGCATCCGACACCTCTGATCGAAAATCAATCACCGGTCACTTCACATTCATGGGTCCAAATTTAATATCTTGGTTCATCAAGGAAGGGAAATAATGAAAAGCAAAAAATCTCATGGGCAGATCTGGTCTCTGAAGCATCAGACCAGGAAAGAGATAATGGTTAAATGCCTTATTTGTGTCTTTCTTTTTTGCTTTCATTTTTTTTTCTTTTCTTCATGTTTTTATTTTCGTTAAATTTTTTCTCTCATCAACACACACATTCACTTTTCTAAAAATGAAAAATATACTTCTTGATTTTTCTTGAAATCTTTGGTAAGTTGTGTTTGAATTCTCTAAAACAGTCAAATGAAGGAAACTCATTTATTTTTAACTCTCAATCTCTATTTTCTAAAAGAGGTTATCCTACTTTTGATTTAAAAATCTTTTTCATCTTTTAAATTGGTTTTTGAAATAAAAATTTTTATCTCCCTACATTTTATTTATCCCATAGGAATCTTTTGCAAGTTTTTGAATCTATTTTCTTAATCAAGCAATTTGCTTTGTCACTAAGATGGGTTTTCCTTTATTTTTAAGATTTAAGAAAGGAAGCATATTCAAAAAATTGGCCAATGATGCCAAAAATAAAATATGCGCAAAGACGCCAAATTGAAAATATATAATACACAAATTGTATCAAAAGATACGCAGTGCGCCAACCAATTATCAAGAGGCATAAAATGAGCCCACAAAGTTAATGCTTATCATTCTTGTACTTCTTAAAAAGCTTAAGAAAACCCTTGATACTTTCGATACTTGGGTTTGAAAATCATGATTTTTGATTCAAAAATTTGTGCATTGATCTTCTATTAGATATATTTTATGGAAGGAGTTGTTGAAAAATTATTGTTTCTTTCTCTAATTTATTCCTTGATTTAGATCTTGAATTAAAAAGTTTTTTTTAAAGAACTTGAGTTTGGATTATCAATTTCTGAGTTTCTAATCTTTTCTGGGCTATGCGTTGTCAATTCCGATTCTACTATGATTTTGATTAAAACCAAGAGGTAACTTTATCATTTTAAGAATATTTTGTTTTCTCACTAGATCAGGGAATGTTCTTTGTGTTTTGTTTTTTTTTTCGTACCTCCTCTCTTTTTGATAATGTCAAAGGGGAGAACGTACTGTTGAATTTGTATCCTTTTTTTTTCTTTCTTTCTTTTCAAAAATTTTAAAACATCAAAAATATTTTTATCTCCCCAATTTTTTTAAAGTGTTATTCTAGTAAGGGGGTGATTAGGACAAAATATTCTTTTTTAAAAATTCAAATTAAAATTGTTTGTCATCATCAAAAAGGGGGAGATTGTTGCGGATCTATGGTTTATAATTTTGATGATAGCAAATATTCCTTATTACTCTATAATTGCCTATGTGCTAACGTCTCAGGTCCACACGATCAGACTGCAATTTGGAACCAGCTCAAGATTGGGTAGACTAGGTCTGTGTCAGTTTGTAATCTTTTTCCTTTCTTGAGTTTGTTGTATTTGGTATGGCATCTAATGATTTGTAACTTGAAAGATTTTCTATTGTGCCCTAAAAGATTTCTATTTTTGGTAACATCGTTCGGGACGATATTTATATCATCCTGGATGATCTGACAAAAGTAGAAACCCTAATTAGGGCATTCTCATTAAAGCAACAGTCATTATACAAAACACATCGTCCTGGATGATTTTGTATCGGCCAGGACGATAGGCTCAATTCAGCAAGAATCTGTCGCCATATCTATTTAGAAATAACCTATTTTTGGACATCATCCAGAGGATCATCCAAAACTATAAAATATCATCAAGGAAGATCCAGGTCAATTTTTCCAAAATTTTTCTAGAATTTAAGGAAAGCAATTACGTGGTAAAATTGTCCTGGACAATCTCAAGATTGTCCGGGCCGATTAGACATCATCCAGCTTCATTTCAGGGAGATGTTCAGATAGATTTTCCTCATATTTTAATTAATCGACCAAGACGATATGCCTATCATCCTGGACGATAATGTCAGCAACTTGCATTAATGAGCTCATTTTGAGAGCTTCTATTTAAGCTATGGAATGGCAACTTTTGTAAGGGTCTTTGGTAGCCATTGTAGCTTCGTTCTTGTGGGGGAAACTTAAAGAGAGAGCTTGAAAGGGAGAGAGGAAAGGGTGGAGTTTGAGAGGGAGAAGATCCTGTAGGGGGGGAACTCAAGGGAGTGTGGAGGGGATTCCACACGGTTGCTCCGGCGAACTCACACCTTAGTACCATCGGATTCAAGGCTTGTCTCGAGATAAGTTCACCAAACGAGAAGATCTCTTTGGTGTTAAAGGACTCGGCGACTCTGCCGCATCGGGGAAGGTGGAAGTGATTTTGTAAGGGCTTCTCCGCCTAGCTGTGGGGGCTAAAGGAGAGAACTTAGTTTTAGTGCAACACTTGGAGGGTGCCTCCAAGGAGTGGATGTAGGTCAAGGTTTGATCGAATAACTATAAATCTGGTGTGTTCTTTTCTTATTATCGCTTCCGCATTTATTTTTCTTCCGCACTTTGTTTGTGGTGATTTTGGTTGGAGTTTTATCTTTGATTTTAAAGTTTTCCAATTCACCTCTCTCTTGGTTAGCTTAGGCCAGTTCTATAGGGCTTAACATCTCTAACGAACTTTCAATAAACAATTAACTTAACATCCCAAGCATTTATATTTAAAATTAAAATGCACAAATGAAAGCCACACTTGGCCATACTCTTTTAATTTTTAAAGGTGGTCTTCGCATATTTAGCACCTGCATAAAATATTATTAATTTTAAAGCTTAATTTATTATTTACACCATTTAATTTTTTTATGCCCTGTATGAGTATGGTCACATACATAAGATTAAATTAGTATAAATCATACCTAACATAAGGTTAAATCTAATACACAATAAATTATATCACAAAGTGCATAAATTAAATAAACAATCATATCAACATATTTTAAACCAGCATGCAATGAAATCTCAAAAACCATACATACAGCAAAAAAGTAAATACTGTCCAAGCCTAGATCTAGAGTTGGTTATCCTAGTAAACAATCTAGAGTGTGTGAGATAGCCTATTTGGCTTGGATATGTCCTATATAGGATATTTGACTGAAATTATTTTTGTTCTGGTTGGTTTAAAGGTTTAAGAGAAAGTTTAATTAAAGTATAAATATTAATAAGTTTGAATTAATTTTAAGAAATATTCTAAGGATAAATGGATACCACCTTTGTTGCTCACGAAGGCCATGAAGTTTATTTTATCTTCATATGCTAAGTTAATAGCCTCATAGGCCTAAGTGACCTAGTAGTAACAAGTATATTTATGTAATTTAGGTTGATTAAGATTTAAAGGTTAATGAATTTTAATTAAGATTGATTGGTTACTAGTTTTTAAAGTTAAATTAATATTTTCTAGACTTTCAAGTGATTTTGTATTTTTCTAGAATTATTTTATTTATTTAAATACCTTAATTGAAGGAATCAAATGTTGAATTTTAATTTTTTAAATTAAAATTAACAAAGTAATTGCATTGAACTCATAGAATAATTAGACCTTTTGATGAGTAATCAAATGTTGACTTTTAATTTTTTTTAAATATTAGACCTTTTGATGAGTAATTAGGCTTTAAGTTTATTGGATTTGGAGTTTTCTATAATTAGTTATAAATTTTTTAAGTTTTGAATTAAATTTTGCTAAAGTTTAACCAGATTGTCGACTTTTTTACTTTGATTGATTTTTAAATGTTTGACATCTTTTATAAAATATTAGATTTTAATTTGATTTTGATCAATTTAGATTTTTTTGAAATTTGAGTATTTCTTTGAAATATTAAATTGATTTAATGAAAGGCCTTTTAATGCTTTTGCTCCAATTGAACTCTCAACTCCTTGAAATTAACTCCAAATCAGAATGGACGCGTAGAAGAGAGTTTCCAGAGTGTTTTTGAGAATTTTTTCGGAATTTTAGAATATTTTAATTAATTAAATTAATTAAATATTTATTTTAATTAATTTCAATTAATTAAAAATTAAATTAAATTAAAAATTCATGTTCAAATAAAAAGATTTTTTTTATTAATGGAAATTAAATTTTTGTTAGTTGATGAGTCATATTAATAAATTTGTTATCTTAAATTTGATTATAATAGAATTATTGGAAGTTAAGGCTTAATCCATAGTGTCTTAATCCTTAGTAAATATATTAAATGTCTTAATTAATTTAAATAGTGAGCGAAAAATTTTATGGGCTGAGATGTCACTATGTTCAATGATGTTAAATTCCTGTCAATAGAATTGTGTCATGACTTCTTAAAATTAATCTAAATTCTCTAAATATCACCTTAATCTTTTATCCTTAGGTGTCCTAGCATGAAGAGCTTGAAATCAATGTTCCACAACCCTTGGACTGACATATGAATAACACTACAATTATTATCAAACTCTTAAATCTAGAGAAGCCTAAAGCTAGGTAAATTGTGTAAGCCTACTCATGCAATAAAAATAAAACTTATTAGATTGGAAGATTCAATCACATGAACAATAACAAACGTAAGGCTTCATTGATTAATTACACCACCAATTAGTGCTATTCAATCAATCTAATATTAATTTAAATTTAATGGATGCTCCCAATGTTTAAAAATCTAAATATCATATAATTTAAAACTAAATAAATATAAGTATATGTCCATACACATACAAATATATAAAAATTGTAAGATTTAAATAAAAAATAAAATATCATTAAAATAATTTCAATAATATCTTGAGAAATTAACTAGTTATTAAAATAGTTTGAAATAATTTTTTTTTAATATTCAATTTAATTTAACTAATATTAATAAATGAATAACGTTAATTAAATAATTATAATTAATAAAAAATTAATTTTTCACAATATAACAAAACTCTAGAAGATTTAAAAAATTTTTGATATATTGACATGTATTTTTTATTTAAACTAAATTTCTATTTGAATTTAAAAGTTCACGATAATTAAATAAATTTAAAATAGTTGAAAATTATTTAATGTTTCAAATAATTCTTAAATTAAATTTAATTAAATCTTAAAATGTTTTTTAAATTTCAAAATATTAAAAACATTCTTTATATATCTTTAAATTATCGTAAATTTAGATTTTAATAAAAATTAATAGATTTTCTTAGATGTTTCTGATATAGTGTGAGTTTGGTGACTTCCTGCATATAAGTTTCTAGTTGAACAAGGGAAATGCCAGCAAATCGAAGATCCACCAAGGAGCTCTTAGAGGGAATAACACCTCGATCGCCTAAATCTACTGCCCGTAAGCTTAAAGTGATGTGTTCACTTGAAAGGGAGAGGATCGTCATGGGGAGCTCAAATAAAGTGAAGGGAAGTCTGGGAGATACAAGAAGTGAGGTGAAGGAGTTAGGAATGATTATCCAAGAAGAGGACATTTGTTAGTTTTGAAACCCAGGGTTTAGGTTGGATGGTTCTGTTCTTGAAGCCTTCTTGATCTGTAGCACATATTGCCCCTCTGGCCATTGGGTGGTAGGAAAAGGCACTTGAAAAGGTCCAAGGCATCGGTGCTAGGCTTAAGCGCGGGGGGGGAGGGGGGGGGGGGATTTTCCTTTTGGGTTAAACTAGGGATTGGGCTTGATTAGAGAGCCCCTAAGTGAGATTTAGCCTCAATTGGGGCTAACCCATCAACCTAGATCAGAAGAGAGTGGGCTAGAATGTGAATTTAACCACTAGAGACGGCTTTGAGTGTTTGTTCACCACTTTGATTGGTCAACCCAGTCAAGATTGATGAGGTGGTAAGGGAGGGGGCGTCGGGTGCTAGTTGAGTCATTCCAATGGGTTAGAAGCACGGAGTTGGAGTTGGAAGGGAAATTTGACCATTCCAAAGAAGGTTTTAAATACTCAAGTAGACTATTTGACTAATCAAAGGGTCTTGTTGACGGATAAGATGGATTGGAGGGGGTGTTGTTGAATAAAGTGGGAAAATTCAATGGGGTTAGGGTTTAAGGCAAGAGTTAAGGCACAAAAGATTTGGCCAAGAGCTCAAGTTTGGCTTGGTCAAATCTCATAGAATTCGACCCATCCAAGATTGAGGAATGTTCAAGGCATGGCATGGGATATCTTTGAAGGTTAAATGAAATTTTGATGGGTCTAATTAGAAAGAATGGGAAGATTTGACCCAAATATACTAGGTTTGACCATACATTGATTGAGTTGACCAAGTCAAATATTGACTAGGTCAGCATGTCCAGTCAGGTCCAAACTAGTTTGATATATGTATGGTAGAGTTTGAATGGGTGTGGAATTGACTTGGAGCTGAATAGAATGTAAATAGGGTAAATGTTTGATTTGTTCAACCTAGGTTTACTTAGCCAACCAGGTTGACACAGGGGCAGGAGTTGGGCTCAACAGATTTGGATTGATTCAATGAGTTCATTGGAGGTGGTTTCGAGGTCTAGGGAGGACACTTCAGTCAAAATGATTATTTTAATCCTTAAGGGATTTTGGGTCAACCTAGATTAACTCAGGACTCAGGGGGTGGATTGAGAGTTTATTAGGGTTTTATATTTATGACAAGTGTATAACTATCTTCCATTGGATAACCAATCAAAGGATTAAGAAAAGTCCTATTGACTTCATATAAAAATGAGGTCAATATGACCCGATTAGGAAAGTAAAGGTATTAGATTTGACTTATGTTAAGAAAGGTAGAGGTAGACCTAAAAAGATTTGGTTAGAAAATATTAAAAATGATCTTTCTTTATTATATTTAAATGTGAATTTAACTTTTAACAAGATATAATGGAGAAAAAGAGTTCACATATTTTCTAGCTTGATGCATTTATCAAACTTTTAAGGTTGCACCTTTTTTAATAATTCATTTCACAAGTATGTAAGAAACATTTGTTTCAACATCCAAATGACTATCCATGAAGAGAGATATTTGATGTATAACAGATTGTTATTGGATAAAAAATAATTGACATATAAATTTATGGATGGAGTTGAGACTTTTATTCAAGTCGCATGTCAACTACCTTTATTTAAGTCTGTTGGAATGTTTAAATATCCATGCTCAAAGTATAAACATTAAGCATTACTTTAGCCCGTTTATAGAAAGGTTGATTTATATCATAGGAGATTTATTCCAAGATACTAGATTTGGATCTCACATGACTAGTATGATCCAAATAAAAATACTCATACCTATCCATCCATAGCTTTTGAAATAGATGATGAAGATTGAATCAATAGACATATGAAGAGCTTATTTTTGATACAGTAGATCCTAATTTAAGGGAAAATATAGAAGAGCCACCAAACCCAAGTAATCAAAAATTTCTTTGAATTACCATATGCTACTCAAAAACAAATCTAAGATGGTTGCACAACTTATTCAGAATTATCAATTCTTATTAGGATGCTAAGTATAAAAACTAAATATAATATTCCTCGTGCCTGCTTAAATGACTTTATTGGTCTTCTCAAGGAAACAAATCTAGAAGATATTTTAATTCCCAAATATTTATATTAAAATTAGTATCCAAGTTAGGTCCCACCGGTATGAAAATTAATTTTTGTATAAATGGTTATATATTATATTATATGGAAGATTCAAAAAAAGTTTATTGTCGCACATATAATGCACCTCAATCTAAACCCAACTCAGGAAAATAATGTCTTTAAAAAATAGATGTTGCATATTCTAAATTATTTTATTTACCAATCATTCCAAGACTTCGGTTGCTCTATGTATCAATGAGTTTAGTAGGTCATATGAGATAGCATAAGGAGAAATTAGCACAAAGTAGTGTTCTTTAGGATCAATAAGAAGCTGACGTGTGGAAAATTTTTGATCGAATATATGCTTCATTTGCTAATGAGCCACGTAATATAAGATTTGAATTATGCACTTATGGTTTTACATCATATAGTCAGACAACTTGATCGTATTCTTCTTGACCAGTTATACTAACACCATACAACCTTCCACCAAAGATGTATATGATTACCCTGTACATGTTCTTAATACATATAGTAGTTAGACCATATAATCTAAAAGAAAAAATTGATACTCTTTTGTAACTATTAATGGATGATCTTTAGTTCTTATAGGAGGAAGGTGACCTCATAAATGACATCTCAACCAAACAATTTTTTCTCCTTAGAGTTTCATTACTTTAAATCATTAGCAATTTTCCAACATATGGTATGTTATCGAGCTGGAGCACAGTAAGAAAATTAGCTTGCCCTTACAGTATGGAGATTACTAAAATTTCACACTAAAATATGAAGGAAAAAATACTTGATTTGATATTTAGGAGAACTAAGGATGCATTCATTAGAAATAGAGTTGAGAGGTCGCCTCCTCCACCAAAATTAAGTGGTTGTGATGTATTATAGAGACTTTTTAGCATTTCATCAATTATTGATTTCCCAATATTATCACAGTGTAAATTTTCAAGATATATTGTTCAACTTAATTGGATTTAAAAAAGTATTTTCTAGACATTACTATATTGGAGTACAAATTTGTTAAGGCATAATATGTAGGTTATACACATTAAGAAGAACTTTCTCGATAATATTTTTAATGAAATCATGAATGTTAAAGACAAAAGAAAGGATAATGTAAAAGCTAGAATGGATATTAAAGAGTACTTTCAGTGAAGTAATCTAGAGTTAGTAAGAACCACATATTTTGTGAGTAGTTTGCCTCTAATTGATACTACAACTATTGAGAAAATTATTGCAAATTAATTCCTATCTTTGTTTAGATCTTATGTTAGTAAAATATATATTATTTTATTAATTAACAACTTATTAAATACTAGAAGCCCTATTATTTTAAACTTTTTATAGGCATTTTAGTTTTTTGATAAAGTGCTACAAGCACTAGTATGGGGCCCAATGCAAAAAAGCAAACACCTGGCCAATATATATAGTTATTGGGTTTAAATTTTATTCTAAGTCATGTAGTGAAGAAAAAAAAACTAAAAATTATGGAGTTTATGTTAGAAGAAACACTCATGAAAATGATGAGTGTGATTATTATGATATTCTTGATGAGATTCTTGAGCTATAGTACCTAGGAGAAGATGAGAATCTTATATATTTATTTAACTCTCAATCGTATGATCCAATATCAAATAGAGGCATAAGGGTTCACCTACGTTTGTTTTAGTAGAAGTAAAAAAGGGAAGAAGATACGAGAAGTTTGATCGAATTGTGCTAGCAAGTCAAGCTATTCAAGTTTATTTCATCAAATATCTCAGTGGTCGCAAAGATAAGCAAGATTGACTAGCTGTTATAAAAACCAAAGAATGAGGGATCATCGATAAATAATACATTCTAGCTATTGCACATCATGAAGATGAGATTTCAAATTGTAGATGTATTGACATTGATGAGATGTCAACTACAACACATAATACTGAAATACAATTATAGGATGTGAATACTTCGACAAGCTCTTTAAGTGAGAATAAGGATGAAAGTGCAGATACCTTGGAGAGTAATAAAAATATTTTTGATTCAAAATAGTTATTATAATTTAAGTGACTAAATGTATTATAATATACTTATTGTAATATAGTTTTTAAAAAATAAGTTAGTAAACAAATCTAGTATAATATAACTTAAATAATTTTTGAAGTTGATGTTCTAAGTTAATGTATCTATTTAAATCATTTATAATTATTTAAATCATGTTTGTATGTAAATTATTTATACATTTTGTAAATATATATTTGTTCTTCTTTATGTTTGTTACAACATAACATTTTACATTCTATATTTTATTCTTCTTATGTAAATCTTCATATATGTTACAACTTCATTTTTATATGTTACAATGGTTTACTAATTGCTTCTTTACTATAGATGTCTTCAAGTTACGACGCTCCTCTTAGATCCATTACTTCAATATTTTTTTGTAGGAAAATGTTGAGCACTAGGCCAAGTGGGTCTAGACATGGTGATGAAGGTCAGGGTCAGAGAGTTTCACCAGTGATATCATCACCACCACTTAGGAGTCATCATTAGTCCTAACTAAGTAGGGTCATGGATAAATAAATCAAGTTGTGGTTGGAGTACCACCTTTTTTTGGGAAATTCCCTCCTCCTAAATCTACCAGTCCTTAATTTTCCTCTCCATAGCAGACACACTTAGCTCAATTCTATCCATATTACCCCCCACCAACATCATAATTAACTCCACAACCGACCCTTACCATCCTTACCATTACCCCTTTAATTACCTACCTCATATGTAGATATAATAGGGTGGACCATCAATACAAGTAGAGGTTGCTGCTAGGGAGCCTGAAATAGTAGAAGATAAGCATGTATACATAGAGCATGAGGGATATAAATAAGTTTAATTTACTTTGTAAAGTTATTATAATTTGATATATTATATGTTATTAAAAAAAATTTCCTGCAACTTCAATCCCTCGAGTTATCTTACCCATAAGATTCATGACATCTTACAGAGCAAATATGATGCTCCTTACTTATCATGGAAAGAGATCCTAAAGAAAGTTAGGGATACATGATTCAGAGAGTTTTAAGTATATTTATTTAACATTACTTAAAATTTGTTATTTCATTTATATTAATATTATTCATTATACCTACATTTTATAGAAAGACTTTAGATGGTTGTCTAAGCATGGTATGAGGATCTGAAAAAATTTTGAAAGGAGAGGTTTTACTCATCTTTGGGATATGTTCAAGAACATTATAAAGTTTGGGCAACATCCATTATGTATTAGAGAGAGAGAGAGAGTATGGGCTGATTTGAGCAGAGCTTGGGCAATCTCGATGTTAACCAAATTAAGAGAGTAGAATAAGCAAAATTGAGCATCTAACTATGAGGATTTAAGAAGCTCTCTTCATATAAGTGGTTCAATGCCTCATACTAAACATACAAGATGGTTAGTAAAAGATTATTTCAATTAGTTTCACAAATATATGTACATTATTTAAACTATATTTTCTATTTATAGAAAAAGTATCATGGTCGTGAGCTAACACCACTAGAGTTGCATATGAGAACTCAACAAAATCAAGCTGATCATTGGTGGGTTGATGAGAATTCAAGAAAAACTCATATAAGTATAATTTTTTGAGTAATAATATGAAATAAATAAAAAAATTTATTTTATAGATTTATTCATATAGGATGATTTTATACGTCTTTGGGATAGTCAGTAGTGTTCTAGTGAGGGATCATCTTTAGGATTGACCCAATATTATGAGTATCACATGTAGTCTGATGTTGTTGAAGGATTATGGATGTGGAGGGTTTATGGCTTAGGTTCATAGTGATATATTTATGATTGTAGTACATCTACTTTATTATTTTATGATGTTTATAGAGCTGAAGAAATAATTAGCCAGAGGGTTATTTCTCTAACAAAAGAGATATAGGAAATGAGAAAGATCCAAGCAAAGATGTAAGCGGGGTTGTGATTATATCGAGCTAAAAATCAAAAGAGAAATGAGCAAGTTCCTATACCTAAATCACAAAGTAGCGAGGACATGGATGATGAGTAGTTGTTGTTATTTGTTTGATAATCTTATTACTATATTTTGACCATATGGATGTGAAAGAATTTATTTTATGTTTTAAACATTTTAATAAGTTAAACTTAATATATTTTATGTTTTGAACTATCAAAGTATTTGTTGATTATGGATACTAATATATTATATATATTTGTTACAACTCGATCTCACGAGTTTATATTTTTGATAATAACAAATATTACTACTCACATCTTTATGTCTCATATTATTTACATTCTATATTTATTTGTGTGCGTACTAATATTTCAAGAATACTATGTACCATGCAATGAAGATTTGAGGCTCAAGATTGGGAAGACTAGGTTATGCAGTAAAGATATTTGTAATATTCATTATTATTTTTTATTTTTTGAGTTAAGTCATGTAAAGGTGTATACTAGCTTGGTGAGAATGCACACACAAAATTAGGGGAAGTGAGATTGAGTTAAAACTAGAAGTTTAAATTTTAAATAATTGTACTATATAATTTATATCGTATTGTATGATCAGCTCATCTTACTAATCATATAATACAATATATATCATACATGAAGATTAGTTATAATCAAGAAATCAAACATATATCATAATTTAGGCAAGATTTTATAATTCAAAATTTGATGATGTTGTACAAAATGATCTACATCATCTTAGATGATAGATAAAAATCATGCCTAAATTAATCTTCTGATTAGGATAACAATTATGGTAAAAATATTTGATCTGATCATGCAGGATGATTGATGATGATCATCCTCGATAATAGAGAACATACATGGGATGTTATTTGATCATCCTACATCATCCAAGATGAAATATCATATTTTTTCTACTAATTATAATGGACGATCGAAGTATCATACAGGACATCAGTAGGAACACTTGAACTGATCGTATAGGATAATTTTGTTTATACTACTATATTGGTAATTTTGTACTAATCAAACTGGATGATCTAATGATTAAACTAGATGAGTTTTTATGATAGAATTGAATCTTTAGGTTTTTTCAAAGCACTCTATTTAAGCTTCTCAAGACACTTGGTAATTGTCTTTGGCATGCATTGAGTTATTTTTCTTCTGGAGAAAACTTGAAGAGATAGCTTTGAATGTGAGAGAGGAAATACTGGAGTTTGAGAATGAGAGGATCCTTATGGGTTTTGAGGGAGTTTAGATGGGGTTTCACATAGTTGCTCTAGCAAGCTTAAACCTTTGTACCATATAGTTTAGGTTTATCTTAAGGGAAGTTTTGGAAAGAAGAATATCTCTTTGGTGTCAAAGGACCCTGCTACTCTTCCATACTGAGGAAGGTCAAAGTGATTCTATAAGGGCTTATCCGCCTATTTGTGGGGGCTAAAGGAGAGTCACTAAATATTTAGTGCAATAATTGGAACTGGAGGTTCTAGGGAGTGGATGTAGGTTAGGTTTACTGAACTAATATAAATTTTAGTGTGTTCATTATGATTATTTTCCATATTTCTTTTCTATGAATATGTGTGTGGGTAAAAACTATGATTTATTTTGTTATAGTGAATTTATTCACTTCCGCATCAGTTGTTGAAAAAGATTTTCTTTTTCCTTAATTTTTTTTTAATCACTAATCCCCCCCCCCCTCTGGATTTGCCTCAGGCTTATTCTGTGAGGTTTAAGAACCTTCATAAATTAACTTTTAAATAGTAACAGAGTGATTCAAAAATTAGGTTTTAAATAACTTTTGAAAAATTATTAATGGCTAACTTTGGAATTCATAATACCGTGGAGGGATATTCAATCACGTGGCCACCTTTATTTGAAAAAAAATATTTCTTTTATTTTTGGAAAATTTATATATCTACTTTCTTGCAATCAATATATTATCGAATGTAGCATATGATTCAAACTGACTATTTTGTACCATCACCTATTTTAAATGGAGTTAAAACTGATATTTCTTTTATTGAATGGTGTAGAATAAAATAAATCAATAGTCAATTGAATTCCAAATGCTTAAATTATTTTTTCTATGATTTAAATTCTAAAGATTATTTGAGAATATCTACAAGTACCACTGACAAGAAACATTGTGTTTAATTTTTTCTATGCTTTAAATTCTGAAGATTATCTGCTTTAAATGCTCTATATTTTATTTTTGTTCCTAGTGAATATATATATTTTTATATTTTTTTGTGTTTTGTTTTATAGTATGATATTTATATTTAAAATATTCTAATTTATTTTTCATATATATTTTTAAGAGCAATCACTCATACACAAGTCACTTCTCACATTGTATGTGTAAAAGAGAATCAATCACTTCCCTCTAATCATATTTTTTTTCTTAAAATGAAAAATTTACCTCCTTTTTACTTAAAATTTTTTATAAGTGATGAATTACTTCTCTGAGCAATTAAAAGAATAGAAATTGATGATTATCCCTCTTCCATTAACTCCTTTAGTGGTGAAACTTCTTTTTGAATCAAAATCTATTCCAAATTAAAATTTTGACCTAGAAATAGAGATTTTCATCATCATCCCACATTTCTTTATCTCATATGAATATTTTTTGCAAATCAATGAATTCATGTTAATTTTTCTTAATCAAGTTGTTTGTTTCTATCATATTGATAAAGTTTTGCTTTGTGGTTTACTCTCTTTATATAAGAGAGTGAGTTCTTCTTATCTTATATTTGGAAGAAAATCTTACAATAGAGATAACTCCTTGTTTAAAGATTTAGAAAGGAAACAAGTTGATAAAATATAAAAAGATGCACAAAATGAACCTAAAATAAAAAGATGTGTAATATCCCTTAAATAATTACAAGATGCATAAAGTATATCAAAAATCAAACGATGCATAAAGTGCTTTGAAAATGATAAAGATGCACAAAATGAGCCCATAATGAGTTAGCTTTATTTCATTCAAAATTTTAAATCTTATAAAAATTCATGTGTTGATTGATATCTTCAACACTTGAGTTTGAAAATCATAATTCTTGATTCATCATTTTTGCATTAATATTCTATTAAATATATTTCATGCAAGAAGATTATGAAAATTATAATTTTTTCTCTAATTTATTTTCTAAATTAATTTTTTATTTAAAAGATCTTAACCTATAATGAGCTTGGGTTGGGGTAAATAGAACTTGAATCTTTAATCTTTCTAGTTTTAGACGTTGTCAATGTATTTCTTATTAAGCTTTTTAATAAAATAAAGAGATAACTTTCTCATTCCAAGAAAATTTACTAAACTTAATCGATTCTTCTTAAACATGACCACCACCAACACCTAATTAGGGTTTGTATGATCTTTAGTTTGTTATGTGTGTTCCATTATTTTTTCTATATTTATCTTCTTTTTTTTGTATTTGTGTTTAAGTTGTATATATTCATCTTGTATTTGTATTAGTTAATTGTTATGTAATTTTAAATTTTTTTTGTTAAGAAAAATTAAAAAAAAAAAACTTTTTTCATTCCCCTATTTTTTAGTATAATTATCATAGTGAGGGAGAGTTTAGGAGAAATTTTTTTTAGTTTCTAAATTCAATTAGTAATATTTGCCATCAAAACAAAGGAGGAGATTATTGTAACTTGAGCTCACGAGTTTATATTTTTAATGATAATAAACATTACTACTCAAATCTTTATATCTCTTAAAATTTGTATTCTATATTTGTTTGTGCGTGTACTAATATTTTAGGAACACCATGCACCATCCAACAAAGATTCAAGGCTAAAGATTAGGTTGAATAAGTTAAACTGTAAAGATCTTTGTAATATTCATTGATATATTTTTAATTTCTTGAGTGAAGTCCTGCAAGGGTGTTTGCTAGCTTAATGACCATGCACATACAAACTCAGAGGGAGTGAAATTGAGTCAAAACTAAAAGTTTAAATTTTGAACTAATCATAAAATAAAAATTTTATCGTACTATATGATCAGCTCATCTAATTAATAATAATATATGATATATGTTATATATGAAGATTAATTATGATCAAGAAATAAACTATCAATTATAATTTAGGCAAGATTTAATAATTCAAAATTTATTCATTTCATAGGATGATCCACATCATCCTGGATGATCGATGATAATTATGCCTAAATTAATCTTTTGATTAGGAGAATAAATATGATAAAATTATTCGATCAAATCATACAAGATGATTGATAATAATCATCCTGGATGATATAGAACATATATGGGATGATACTTGATTATCGTATATCATCAAAGATGAAATATAATACATTTTCTACTAATCGTACTAGATAATCGAAGTATTATACATGATGATCAATACAAACACTTAAACTAATTCTACATTATAATTTTGTACGTATTATCTGTATAATTATTTTGTATTAATTATATAGGATGATCTAACAATATTTGATGATAGAATTAAATATTTAGTGTTTTTCAAAGACCTCTTTTTAGTAAGTGTCTTTAGCATGCATTGAGTCATTTTTCTTCCAGAGAGAAATTGAAGAGAGAGCCTTGATATGGAGAGAGGAAAGGTGGAATTTTAGAGGGAGAAGAACCTTGTGGGTCTAAAAGGAGTGTGGAAGGGGTTTCACATGGTTGCTCCAATAAGCTTGCACCTTTGTACCATCATAGTCAAGGTTTGTCTTCAGAGAAGTTTTGGGAAGAAGAAGATCTGTTTGGTGTTAAAGGGCCCGGTTACTCCGCCACATTTGGAAAAGTGGAAGTGATTTTGTAAGGCCTTCTTTGCATAGCTCTAGGGGCTCAAAAAGAGTCACTAAAAGTTTAGTGTAATTCCGGGAATGAGAGGTTTTAGGGAATGGGCGTTGTTCATGTTGATCGAACCACTATAAATTCTGGTGTGTTCATTCTGCTTATTTTTTGTACTCTCTTTTTTCGTGATTATATGTGTGGTGAATACTCTAATTTATTTTTATTATAGTGAATTTATTCTCTTTCGTATCAATTATTGAAAAAGATTTTTTTCCTTTAAGAATTTTTTAAATCACTAATTCACCAATAAGGCGACTCTCTCTAATCTTATCTTCTACTAGAGCTATTCCAACCTTTTCATGAATATGCTCATTTTGTATCCTATCTGAAAGGGTAAAGCCACTCATCCACCTGAGCATCCTCATCTCTGCCAAACTTCACTTAGATGGTTTGGTCACATAAAACGGCGGCCTTCTGATGACCCGGTTAGGAGAGTTGAGGTATTAGATTTGACTTATGTTAGGAAAGGTAGGTGTAGACCTAAAAAGACTTGGTTATAAAATATTAGGAATGAACTTTCTTTATTAGATTTAAACAAGAATTTGACTTTTACTAGGATGCAATGGAGAAAAAGGATTCATATAGCCGACCCCACGTAGTGGGATAAAGGCTTGATGTTGTTGTTGTTGTTGTATTAATTCACTTCCGTCTTGGTTAGCCTCAAGCTTATTCTATGAGGTTTAACAACTTTCATGAACTTTTAATATTATATTTTGAACTACATGAGTATATGATTAAAATCATTTATTTTGTGTTTTGAATTCATGTAGGTGATTATGGAAATCTATTTGGACAGAGGGGGTTGTAATTATTTTTTGCAAATGTTACAAATTTTTTATTGCTAACCGGCACTTTAGCCAACATAAGCTTCAATACCAAATGGAGGCAATTTTGATGCATGTTATTTAATTATGACACTGGTAATAATCGCCGGTTTGGTCGCCATAAACATTGATAATTTTGATTACCAGTACAATTGCTGGTAATGATTGATAGTTTGCTGGTGATATTTGCACTAGAATCTTCAGACATTTTTCTTGTAATTTTCGGTCTATTAATTTTAGGCTATCTTAAACATCAAAAAACCATCAAAAATATTAACACCAAAAATTTACCACCAGTTACCATTTCCTATGCGATTTATTCCAGCATTTTTTAAATAGCCAAAAAAATTCCACTAAAGTTCAAAACTGCCAGAAAATTGAGGTTAACTGCCATAAATCATGATAGTTAATGGCCGATTTTTTTATAATGGTGGTTATTGGGCACCTAGTCTGGCATTTTTTATAATGGTTTATTTTGGTTGGCTTGTGTTATTATGGGAGTTGTCGTGGGTTTGGTCACCTTGGTTGTTTGTTGGAATTTTCCTCCATTTTCCCGTTTTTTATCTATGTGGATTTCTCATTTCTTCCCTACTTTTTATAGGTTATTCATGGCTTTGTGGGTGATTTCTATTAGTTGGAGGTTTTTTTGGTTGTATGATTGTTGTAGATTTTATGGCTGCTTTCCTTGGGCCTTCTCGGTGGGTCTTACTCCTTTTCTTTCGGTTTATCTCTTGTATTAGATTGAATCACTGACTCATAAGTTTTAGTTTAAATAATGTATATTTAAAGAGATGTTTCTTTAAGGATTTATAATACCCTTTTTCAATTAATACATAGGCCACTCTATAGGTTTTAACAAAAAAACATTTTCTTTTTTATTAAAAAAAGAATAAATGTGATGAATTATACGCATTGCAATACAAAATTTGATAGTAAGATAATTGCCACAAAGTAGTTCAAAATAACTTAAATGTCACCACGTTCGCAACAGTTTTTTTAACTTTGTTTGCTATAACTCTTTTTGATCTAAGGCCATTCTCAATAATTGTCCTAAAGTCCATCAAAGATTTATAACTACTTACACAACAAGAAAATCTGCCATTACCGACAGATTTTTCCAGGAAAAATTGGCAAATTTCTGACAGTAATGAGGAATTCTGGCGGCTTTCTTGCAGATTTTTTTCCACTGGTATAAACCTGAATGAAACTAAAATCATAGGTTTGTTTTTGATGGTATATATTTCCAGTGATTTTTTGACAACCATAGTTGTTGAAAATTAAAAATATTTTATTAAAAAAATGAAGCAGCCCAACTACCAGCCCGCTGCCCACCATCCCGCCTATTGACACCTCCCATACAGGCCTGCTCCACTGTCCACTTGCGCTGCCTCACTGCTCGCGACCCATCTGCAATACGATTCAAACAAAAAAAAAACCTCAGACACTCAGTTGTTTTGATGGGAACAAAAATGTGTCAAAAAATTTACTCTTTTATATTTAAATTATAATTATACAAAAATTTAATATTAATACTTAAGTAATTAAACTATTAAGGTAAATATTTAATTAAAATAAATTAGTAAAGTAAGAAATAATCAAAATAAGTTATTAAATTAATAACTAATTTAAATAAATTATTAAAATTACAAATATTTAAAATAAAGGTTTAGTTTATATAAAGGATAGACTAATCTAAATCAGTCAACATGTAAAAGAATTAAAATGCATACAATAGCATGGATAGGAATAAAAATAAAAATTTGTCCACAATAAACAAATAATTTTATATTGAGCAATTTCATGACTACACTTAACATAATTAGTATAATACAAAGTGCTAAGAATCATCATTTATTTTGCTCCTCGTAATAAACATCTTTCTCTTTATCTTCCTTTTCCTCAATCTTCCTCCCAATGACTCCACCACCAAAAACACTTTGTTCTCCTAATTTGTTAGGTATGGATCATACAATCTCAGGAGAAAGAACTTCAATTAAGGCTAGTTATCACAACGGCTCTCTGCTCTGCTCTGCTCCGAGGCATTTTTGTGGCGACTTAGGGCTTCCTAGTTCTTTCTTCATTCTCCTTTTTTTCTTCTACTTTATGGATTTTTTTCGTCCTTTCTTCCTTTTTCTATTTCTTTTCCTTCTTTTTTTGTTGGTTTTTTTGTTTGAGCTCTTCGTTGCATTTTGGGCTTAGGGTTTCCAGAGATGATGACGCCATCGTCATTTGACCCTCCTCCTGCTATGGCTAGGTCTTGTAAGTCTCATTCTTTCAAGGATGTGGTTGCGGGTTCATCTTCCTCTTCCATTAAGCTTCCCTTAGTTCAGGCTTCTTTTAAAGGTTGTCCAGCTCTATTTTTAGATGATTTTGTTATCTCTTTGTTAGCTGCTTCTTTTGTGCTCACACTTGTTGGGAAGTTCATGTTAAAGCGTCCTAACCTAGATGTCATCCAAAAGTTCTTTTTTAATCTAAAACTTTCCGGTTCGTTTCAAGTTGGTTTGTTGGACTCCAGACATATAGCGATTCAACAACAATGATTTGGACTATAGCCGAATGTTTTCAAGGTGATCCTATTATATTCAAGGTTATCATATGAGATTGCTTAAATGGTCTCCAGAATTTGATGTGTAAGAAGAATCGCCTATAACCCATGTGTGGATTTTTGTTTTGAATCTTAGATTGCGTTTTTTTTCAACTCTCAAATTCTCTTAGGCTTGGCTTTTATTTTTGGGAGACCTTTGCAAACCGACCAAGCTACAACGTCCATCTCTAGGCTGTATGTAGTTCGAGTCCTTATGGAATTGGATATATCGAAGAAACATCCAAATGAGGTTTTGATTGTTTCAGAACTTAACGGGTATTTTCAAAAGGCTGAATTTAAAAACTTACCTGTTTTCTTTGCGCACTGTAAGATGCACGGGCATGGTTTAGCGGCTTTTTATAAACTACACCCCAATCTTCATAAGAGCAAGGATTCTACAAAATCGTTAAACAATAGTTATTTAATTTCCATAGAACTTGATACTTTTATTGATCTTCCTGTTGGTAATGTGGTTAAGGTTTCTCAAGAAAAAGAGCCTATGAATGATTTTGTTTTGTTAGATTCTGTTCAGGAAAACCTAGTTCCTAATACTTCTGATGGGTTGATTCAAACGCAGGAAGTAAATCTTAACTCTAACTCTTTTCTACCTATTGATGCTATTATTGTGAATGACCAAAACATTTCTTCTGATAATAATAATGTTTCTATTTATGTTGAACCTCTTTTGGAGGAGAACTTATATATTAACATTATTATGGATGAAGATATTGTTCCAACTGAAGTTGTTCCACACATCTCTACCCATGCCGTGGTGGAGAAGATTGGTACTAGTATGTTCAACAATGCTTCTAATATGGCTGATCATGTTTTTGTGGGGAAGGTGAATTGCATCTTTCTATGGGGCTTTCAGGTTTAATTAATAAAAGTAAGATACATTCAAATGATTATTATCATAGTGATGCTTTTACTGATACTAAGGAAATGGATATATCGGCTAAAATTTATGCTAGGGATGATAATGATACTAGTTTTACCAAGGTTCGTCGTAGGAGAGGTAGGAAACCAAAATCTATTGTTCGACAATCTACACATAATACCCACTTGCATACTTCTTATTAATTTTATTTTTTATGTTTAATGATATCATTTGGAATGTTCGGAGCATTAGTTACTCCTCGTCTACGGTTAGAATTAAAAACTTATGTCGTATCTTTAATGTTTCTCTTCTTGTTCTTCTTAAGCCACTGATCTCTTCTGATAAATTATTTAGTAATGAAAAATCCTTGGGATTTAGGCATGCTTTGTCCAATGTTTCTAACAAAATTTGGATTTTTTGTAAATATTTTGTTCGGGTTGATGTTATTGGTGATTATACTCAAGTTGATCATTGTAATATTGAAAGTTCTAATTTGAAATGTTGTGTTTCTTTCAATTATGCTTCTTCATATCACTATACTAGAAATATTTTATGGGATCAAAGTATTAATTTCCATAGTATTTATAATCTTCCCTAGGTGATGGGGGGAGATTTCAATACCATTGCTTACCCAATCGAGTGAATATGGGGTTCTATCCCTATTTATAATTCCATGGAGGATTTCAATAACATGATCATGGAATGTAACCTTATTGACATTGGTTTTTCTGGTGATAATTTCATTTGGCATCATTGTCATTTATGGAAAAGATTCAATAGAGTTTTATTTAATGATTATTAGTTGAATTCCTTTGAGTCTACTAATGTAGAGCATCTTAGCATGACTCTTTCTAACCATTCTCCTCTTCTTATTAAAATTAAACCTCAAAGGAGGGTTATCTATGCGCACTTTACATTTCAAAACTTGTGGCTTCTTCATGATTCTCTTATATATTTTGTTATGAATAATTAGCTGGCCCCGTTACATTTGGACAATAAAATTTTGGTATGAGAAGATTATGGTTTAAATTGAAAAGGCTTAAGTTTGTTTTAAATTGGTGGAATATTAATGTTTTTAAGAATCTTTTTGCTAACATTTTAATTATGGAAGATAAAGTGAATTTCCAAGAGAATCAATGTATTTTACTTCCTTCAGGACTAATTTCTATCTTTTAAGGGAGGCTAAGGATGGTCTCTTTAAATTACAAGCCTAGGAGGAAAGTTTTTGGAAACAAAAAGCGGTGTCAAACATTTGGTTGAAGGTGATAATAATACGAAATACTTTCATGCCTTAGCTAGAAGGAAATGCACTATCAATTGCATCCATAAAATTAATCTCCTTGATAGTTCTGTTATTGAGGATGAAAATGAAATTGCTAACCTAGCTGTGCTGCATTTTCAAAATCATCTGAATAAAAATTTTTATCCTACTATTATTGATAATCCTTTTTTTATTCCTCATATTATCTCTCATGAGGATAATGTTTATTTTGTATAAATCTCCCTCTTTTGACGAAGTTAAGGATACTATTTTTGTTAAGAACGGTGAGTCAGTGGTTGGCACAGATTGTTTCACGTCTAAGTTCTTTCAAAAAACTTGGCACCTACCAATTCCTCCTTCAATAGTTCAATAAATGAAGGAGGAACCTTATTGAGTACTAAATCATCCCAACAAAAAGAACCAAAAAAGGCATAGTTAGCTTATAAGTCCTCTAACTTATTACCAATTCTATCTATACAACTAAAGATTACATAATTAAATCTTTAATAAATGAAAAATCTTCAATCTCATTTCCATCTTTTTTGTAAGAGTTTTGAATGAACTTGATAACATTTGCATTATCTTCTTCTATCATGATGCATTTATATTCCATCATCCAATCTTTTATCATCTCTTTAATAGTCTTCATAGCAAGAAGTTCCAAATAAGCACTATCCTAATGTTCACATGTTTTACCAAAAACAAAAAAGGAACCTCCCTTTCTAATCTCTGAAGACACCACCAAACCCACCTTTGTAGGAAGATAACAATGCTGCATCAACATTTACTTTGACCCAATCGGGTAGAGGAGGATGCCAAGCTTTATCCAACAGCAAGTGCTAATTGGTATTCAACCCTCCCGAAGTGCTCCATTCAAAAGCTTTGTGAACAGCTGCATAATTTACAGATTCAGAAGCTATAAAAATTGCAGATCTTTGAATTTTCCCATGGATTAGCTCATTTCTCCCTTTCCATGTAAAATAAATAATGTTGCAGAAGATGTTTAACATAAAAGGATTTATACTCCTCATCCAACTCCAGCGATCTTCAAAGCAGGAAGCAATTGGTATCATAAACCCCCATTGATTTAGAAGCAGAATAACCTCATTCAGTTTCTTACAGCTCTTCGTCAAATGCTTTGTATCTTCTACTTCATTGCATCCCCTTGGAAACCAGCTATTTTGTTGCAATCTTCTATATGATAAGAAACTGAAAGTTGGTAAAGAGTTATTTAATAACCTCCACCATAATTTTTCTACACTTGCATTCATCTTTGCTTTCTTCAAACAACTCCAATACTTGTATTCTTCAAAATTTTATTTTGCCGCCAAACTTGCCAATACTGAAATTGACTTTTTCGAACCTCCTTGAATGAGCTCCAGCTCGTCTTTCTGATGATTTGAAAAAATTTGAACTTTACAAACCCTCTCTATTATCTCATCTCCAAAATATTTCTTCATATCATCGACATTCCATCTTCCTTCCACAATAAAATCATTTACAGTTTGCACATTGTAATCTCTGTTCCCCATAAATGTTGGCCACATGTTAATTTTCTTGTCCATGATCCATATATCATTAAAGATATCAATTGACTCCCCATTTGCTATCTTCCATCTTACTATCTTTTTAAGACACCTACCTCCATCCTTGATTAATTTCTAAGCCAGCGAACAAGATTTCCTTCCAGCAGTTTGATCCCAAATTTTGCCATATTTCGGATATAGACATTTATGCAACATAGAGTCTTTATCTTGAACATATTTCCATGCAAGCTTTTCTCTTAAAGGTCCCATTTTGTTAGAACATTAGTGCATCCCACGGCCACCATTCTCCAAAGGTTTACACATTATTCCAACTCATATAATGAAGTCCTAGACCTCCATTCATCTTCCTCAAAATAAAATTTCTACATAGCTTATCAATCTCATTCAAAGTGCTAATTGGAATCAAAGAATGAGTAGAATGGAAAGATGGGTATGAGAGCAATACTAACTTGACAAGTGTGATCTTCCCCGCCAAAGAGATGAACTTGGTACCCCAAGTATTTAACATTTTTAACACTTTGTCAATAACAAACTGGAAATCCATCTTCCTTAGTCTTCTCAAAGCCACCTTAACTACAAAATAGAAAAATTCTTTGACTGATTTGAATCCCATGATATGTGAAATAGCCTTCCTTTTCCTTCTTCTCACTGTTTTACCAAATGAAATAACTAATTTGTTTTCATTAATTTTTTGTCTAGTCCTTCCACAGAATTCCTTCAAAAAGCCTTTGATCTTCTTGACACTAGTTACCTTTGCATTCGAGAAAGTTACTATGTCATCCGCATAAAGCAAATGGGAGATCTTTGGGCCATTTGTACTGACCTTTATGCCAATTGAGTCATCTTCCAAAAGAGCATTAGATAATAATTGAGAGCAAATAATAAATAGGAATGGTGATAATTGGCATCCCTGCCAAAATCCACACTTAGCCTTTATCCCATCAGTTTGATTCCCGTTAACCATCAGTGAAAAAGATGGATTTATAACATAATCCATGATTAGTTTAGAGAAAAAAATTGGAAATCCAAAGCACTCCAAAGATTTGTTTAGAGCCGGCCAACCCATGGAGTCATATGCTTGCTGAATCTTGATTTTGAATGAAACAAACCCATTAGAAGATTTAGAAGTTCTAAATTTATGATAAATTTCTTGAGCTATACGAATATTATCTGAAATTGATCTCCCTTTTAAGAAAGCCACTTGCTCATTAGAGATTAATTTTGGGATTATGCAAGATATTCTATTCAACAAAACTTTGGCTGCTATCTTGTTAATTGTTTTGCACAAACTTATAGGTCTATAATTGAATGGAGTTGAAGGATTACTTACTTTAAGGTCAGCATAATGATAGTTTCTTTCCAACTCTCACACATATTAGTTGATGTGAAAAATTGGTTCAAAGCATTCCAAACATCCTCTTTGATAATAGACCAATAGCTTTTGAAAAAGGAGTATGATATGCCATCATTCCCTGGTGCAATGAATCCCACAGATTCTTTTATCACTTTGTCCACTTCTTCAACTGAAAAGTTTTTGTTCAAGCAGGCTTTGTCCTCCTCATCCAACATTCTTCTCGATTTTGGCCACCTGCCCAAAGAGCTAGTTTTGTCTCCCCATTTTTCGTTGAAGAATCTGAGCAAAATGTTCTCAATATGATGTTAATCCTCCACAATTCATCTTTTATGCTATAGATAAAATTTGAGTTCCTTCTAGCATTAGAAAATGATTGAAAAAATTTGGAATTGCAATCACCTTCAGCCATCCATTTCACTTTTAAACGCTGTCTCCATCAAGTGTTGAGGTAAAGTAATGTTAAATTAACCTCACTGATTTTGGTCTTTAAACACCAAGTGTCTTCAATTGATAGAAATCCCTCCTCTACTTCTTTTAATTGCAATTGTAAAATTTCTTAGTTTAACATTTCTTTTTATTGATTCAAGTCTTTCATTTTTTCTCTACTAAAAAAGAATAGAGACTTCAAAGCCCTTTTCATTTTTTGATTGAGTATTTGAGAATAGCTCCCTCTAGTTTTCATATCCCAAGCCTTTCTCAACACAGCTGCCGAAGCTGGATATGAAGACCAATTTTTTTGAAATTTAATAGTTCTTTTAGCAGATTTTTGAATTCCAAAAATATTCAACATAATGGGGCAATGATCTGAAGCTATTCTGGGAAGGTATTTTACCACTAAACCATGAGTAGAATTAATGGCCCAAGAGTTCAAAAAGCATATGTCTAGCCTTTCTAGGATCTAGTCATTGCCCGATTGGTTGTTACATGAAGTAAATTTCAGGCCAACATAATTTACCTCATGGAGGTCATTGCAAGTGAGAAATGTCTTCATCTCTTTAGGACCCTAAGAAAAGGTGAATCTTCTACCACCCCTTTTGTCCTCCTTGGTAAGTATACAATTGAAGTCACCACCTATTACCATAGGAAAATCAACTTTAACATAATCTTCCAACCTTTCCCAAAGATATATTCTTCTATAAATTTTTTTTTGCCATATATAGTAGCTATTCTCCATTTTCTTTTATTAACCACTTCCAATTCTCCAATGAAATATTGGGAAGAGAATTCTAGAACAGTGAAAGATGCCAAACTGGTTCTCTAACTTACCACAATTCCTCCAGACAACCCTTCCGAAGGGACATGAAAGTGATACCAACCAGAACTAATCAAAGAGTTGACATCATTGCTATCAATACTAGTCAACATAGATTCCGAAAGACCCACGAATAATACCTTATAGTCTTTCACCACCTCCTTCAGATATAGAGAAGTCTTCTTTTTCTTGGTTCCTCTACAATTCCAAAACACTATTGAAGTCATTTATGGGTGAGAGGGGAAGATTTACCCACCTCTCCCTTGAATCTTTTTCCACTCTTCTATTTCTAGATTCTGGTCTAATTGGTCCCATGATCTTCAACTGCTTAGCCCCTTTCTTTTTAGAAATAGTATTTCCATCTTCCTTACAGTTCCCTCCAGAATTCATAATTTTAGCATAACTTGAAACTATCTCACCTCCTTTCTTCTGCTCAGTGATCTTCACAGGAGATTCAATAACCATCTCACCTTCCTCAGTCAAATTATTTAAAAATTCATACTTGTTATCAGTAAAACAGATACCTTAAGCTTAATGTTGATGTTATTATGGTTAATGCTAAGGTGGGTTGTGGTGGTATTTACTAGAGATGCTAATGGTAAAGGAATTTTGGGTTTTGTTGGATCTTTACTTAGTTGTAATGTTAATGATGTTATCATCTTTGCTATCGTGTATGGTTTACAACTTTGTTTCTCTCTTGACTTTATGAATATTTTGGTTGAGGTTGGCTCTACATATGGCCACTAGATTTCTAACTTGAGCATGGAGATTGTGTGTTCTGCTACCTTATTTTACACGAGGAGAGAACTTAATCATTAGTTAGGTATGTTTACTTGCTCTTTTTCTTTCATTCAGATGGAAGCTAATGCTTGTGCTCATGGTATTGCTAAGTGGGGTTATGATTTGGATTCCATAGTGGAATTTCTTGTTTCTAACATCCCTCCTCATATTAAAGGTATTTTAAACCTTGATGAAATTAGTTTTCCTTATGTTAGTTCTTAATTCTGGGGTTTTTGGTCTCTATGGGTTGTTGTTTAGTTCTTGTTGCATCGTTGTTGATTCTCGGGTTATTATTTTTTTTGGAGTGCTACTTGTTTGGTTTTGATGTTAGGTGTTATTGGTGGGTTCATTTTACTATTACTGGTGTTTCCTTATTCTGGCCTATTAGTGTGACCTGCAATTGTTTTTTTAGTGGTGGCCTTATGCTGAATTGGACTGATAATTTTGGTTCCTTGGAGCCATTTGGTTCTCTGGAGATATCTATTTCTCTTTATTATTTTGGTGTTGTGTTTTGTTGTTGTTTCATGGTTGTCACCTGGATCTATTGGGTGATTTTCTCGGATAGTTGCTGGATGTGTTGATCTATTGGTTATTGTCTTTGGGTGGTTAGTGTTATTGTTGGGGACTCTATTGTTTCAAATTTTTTGGTGCTCCCCTGTTGTGCTCCTCTATTATCTGGGTGTGGTAATTTGTTCTCTCGTGTTCTGGTTTTTTTGGGGTTACAGTACTTTTTTCTTATGGCTGTGTTTTATGTGGGTGAGCTTCTAGCTATTGGTTATTTTACTTTTAAGTTGGAGTTTTTATATGATCATTTGGGTTTGTATTGCGACTTGAGTTGTTCCTTCCTCCTATGGGGTGGTTATCCTTCGGGTGGTAATGGTTTCCTCTATAGTGTTTTTTTTCTCATATATTATTACTATATAGTTGTTGTTTTTGGTCTTTGTATTACCTCTTTGTGTAGATGTTTCTTAATGTAGGTGATCGTGAGGATATTCCTGGGAGATACTTCATAGATCTTTTTGGTGTTTTTTGCTGTCCTATTATTTTTTGGGTGCTCATTTTATGCAACATAGAATGTACCTTGGTTTCTTTATATTTTTTCTTAGTAGGGAACTCGAGCTCATAGGGTTTTCTTTTCTTTTTAATTTTTGTAGCTCGTTAGAGTAGTAGTGGGCTTGAGTTCCCTTTAAAGACCTTGTAATCGTTCATTTTAATTAACGCATAGGCCCCACCGTGGGTTTTCCTTTAAAAAAAAAAAAAGGAATGGAGCATATAATCTCTATAGCTCTCCTCTCTTTATAGATTTCACTCAAAAATTGACTTTCCATAAATATCAATGATGTGAAATGGAACAATCATATGCTCTACTCAAAACACAACCACAAAAGTCATATATCTAACCTTTGGTTAGTCTTTCAAGTCAAATTTATATTTGATGGAGCTCCCAATTCAATATATCAAAATCATTTGCCTTTCATAATTTTCTTATATTGATAAGATGTTATATTAAAATATGATAATATTAAATTTTTATTATTAAGAAGATTGAATTATTTAATTATGATAATAATTTTTAAATAACCACATTTAATCTAATACAGTCATGAATATCATTCTTCATGAGGGTCAATTGGAATAGTTCATTTTTTTTAGAAACTCCCATTAACTCAATTATTTCACTATATAAGACAAATAATAGTAAGAAGTATTTACAAGAAAAATAAATTATTTAATATTTAATATTAAGAAACTATAAATGCTTCAAAATGTAGCTAACAACTCATAAAAATTAATCTTTGTAGGATCCATGGTATCCATATACTTGTTTTAATTGAACCTGTGCTACTAAGTTGCAGGTTGTTAGGATTAATTTGGGTTTTGACTTTTGTTATGGTAATTGTACTAATAAAGTTTGGTTTTTTTGAAAGCGATCCATTTCATTAGATGTTATTATGGATAATCTCCAAGTTATTCACATTAATATCATTTTAAACCTTGTCTCTTATTTTGCTTCTTTTGTCTATGCTTCTTATTCTAGAGTTTGGAGAAATATCCTTTAGAATCAACTCATTGATTTTTCTATTAATGTTAATGCTCCTTGGTTTGTGGGTAGAGATTTTAATTGTATTACTAATGCTGTTGAACGTGTGGAAGGTAAAACTCCTAATTTTAATGCTACGGAGGACTTTAATGATATGATAAGGAATTGTAACTTGCATGACATTGACTTTTCTGGTAACATCTTAACTTGGAATAAAGGCATTATGTGGCAAAGATTAGATCATATTCTTTTCAATAATTTTGGATAAATGCTTATCCCAATAGTCACACTACTCACCTAAGTCATACTTTATCTGATCATTCCCCCTTACTTTTAAGCATTAGTAATAACAATGACAACAATTTTAAACCTTTCAGATTTCAAAACATGTGGCATCTTGATGATAAATTTTTGTAAACTGTCAAAGAAAATTGGGATTCTCCTCTCTTCCCTTTTGATGATGTGTCGTATGGCATGACTAGGCTCTGGTTTAAAATAAAAAGGCTTAAGCAAAAACTTACTTGGTGGAATAAATGCATATTTAAAAACTTATTTTCTAATATCCTAAAGGTTGAAGAAGATGTTGAAGTTGCTGAGATGTCATACTTGTTTAACTCTTCTATTGATAATTTGGCTTGTCTTAATGAAGCCAATATTAATTTGTCTAAGTTGAAGGAAAAGGATGAAGCCTATTGGAGATAAAAGGCTTCATCAAAATTTCTTATTGAAGGTGATCGTAACATTGCATATTTTTATAGCATTGCTAATCATAATAAGGTTGGAAGGCACATCCATAAGATTACTTCTACTGATGGGAGTATTATTGAGGACCGTGATTTGATTACTTCTTCGAGTATTGAGTATTTCTCTAAAGCCTTTAATTCCAATTACACCCCGAATCTTAATATGGATTATTCCTTTATTCCATCCCTTATTTATGTGGATGACAATGTGATTCTTACTAATCTTCCTACTTAAGAAGAAATTTGGAGCAATTTAAAAACTATGAATACTAATTCTGTTACTAGCCAATGGTTTTACTAATAAATTTTTTCAGAAGTGTTGGGATATCATTAAGAAGGACATGGTTAATGAGGTTGTGGAGTTTTTTAGGGGAGTTCCTATCCCTAAATACTTTACTGCCACTTCGATCTATTGCTTTAACTCCTATGTCTCAAAACATTAACTACTGAAATGACTTTCGGCCAATTAGCTTATGTTCTGTTTTTAATAAACTTATTACTAAAATATTAATGGGAATTATTGCTTTATTCTCCACAACATTATATCTTTGAAACAATCTAGTTTTGTGAAAAGCAGATCCATTTTTGATAATGTTTTGCTTGCTCAAGAATTAGTTAATGATTTGGATAAGAAGGTTGTTGGTGGTAATATCATCTTTAAGATGTATATCACCAAAGTATATGATAATCTCAATTGGAAATTTCTTTATCATATACTTAATCTTTTTTGCTTTAACTTGCAATTCATTAATTTGATAAAAAATAGTATTGAAAATTGCTACTTTTCTGTGATTATTAATGGTATGTCTCATGGATTTTTTCATTCTTCTCATAGTCTTAGACAAGGAGATCCTATATCTCCTGCCCTGTTTATTATAGTGATGGAATTTTTATCTCGTGGCATGAATTACCTTTTTAGAATGAATCCTAAATTGTATTTTAAATCTGGTGGTGGTTTACCTTTAACCCATTTGAGCTTTGCTGATGATTTCATCATATTTTGTAACAGCTTTATCAAAATGATGAATATTCTCTTTAAGTTCTTTAATGTTTTTCAGCAAGCTAGTGGTTTAACTTTTAACTTATCTAAAAGCTGCTTTATCCCTGCTAAGTTTATTATGTCTAATCGTGTTCAAAGTACTGAAAGAAAATTTGGATTAAGTAAGAGGGTTCTTCTTTTAAAATATTTAGGTATGCCTCTTTACAAGGGCAAGAAGCAATCTCATTTATTTGATGATATTTTTTCTACTATTCATAAGAAACTTACTTCTTAGGCTTTCAATTTTTTGTCTTATGGTGGTAGACTTGTTCTGATTAAGCATGTGCTTTGTTCTATCCCTATATTTTTGCATCACACTATATTCCCGACTTTAAATATTTATAGAAGGATGGAAGTTTTATTCAATAAATTTTTGTGGGGTTATAAAGAAGGAAATCGATCTATTGTGTAGGGCTCTTGGAATAATTATTCTAGGACTATGGAAGAAGGTAAATTAGGGTTCAAAACATTTACGGACATGATAATGACTTATAATCATAAATTATGATTTTCTTTTAGAGCTAAAAAAAGTTTATGGGCAAAATTTATGGAGTCTAAGTATTATGTTGGTAAGCATCATTTGAATTGTATCTTTAAACAAGGTGAATCCTTCAATTAGAAAAGATTATGCAATATTAAGTGGGAATCTGAGGAGTTTATTTAATGGGATTTGGGAGCCGATGGTATTTTCTTTTGGCAAGATAAATGGGTGCAAAATTTCTCTATTGATAACTTGTTAAACACTCGCTCCATTTCTATTTGCAAGGTGAAGAACTTTATTTGTAATGAGGGCTGGAACCTTGATTTATTATCGAATTTTGTTTCTGATTTTATTATCACTTTAATTTGTAAGATTACTATGCACATGGAAAAGTGAAGACTGCATTTTGTTTAATCATTCTAATGATAGGAAGTTTAACACTAAACAAGTTTGGCATACTATTAAACAACCTCAGCCTAGGAATTATCTTAATGTTGCTTATTGGCATGTGACCATTCCTCCTACTTATTATTTTATTATTTGGAGGATTTTGAATAATTATATTCATGTGGATTCAATTCTTATTATAAAAGGTTAATACATTGTTTCTAAATGCCAAAGTTGCTATCACAATGAAAATATTATTCATATTTATTTTTTATCAAGGCCCTATTGCTATGAAAGTTTGGAAATATTTTGATAACTTGTATAAAGTCTTTACTACTTTCCAGTTCAACACTATAACTGATGTTTTTAAGAATTAGTTTACTACTACTAAAGGCCACATTCATGACATTATTCCTTTTATGATATGTTGGTTTATTTGGAGTAGCAGGATGCATTTAAATATGAGAATATTAAAATGGAGGCTAGTACTGTTATCTCTAAGGAGAAGTTTAAAATTAGTCAACTTTTTGTTGCAAAGCTATTAAAAGTTGACTCTTTTAAAGGTTATTACCACCTGGCTAGCAAAATTGATGTGAGTCTTATTCCTCCTACTATAGGTTGTAGTGACAAAATTATTGGATGAAACTTGAAGTGGGGTGCTTTAAATTTAACACTGATGGTTCTAGAAATATTAATGTTGCAGGATATGGTGGTATCATTCGTGATTCCTATGGTAAGATTATTATAGCTTTTGTGGGTCCAACTAATGCTGCTAATGCTATTCAAGCTGAGCTTGAAAGTATGTTATTTAGGATCCAATTAACCATCTCTCTTGGTATTACTAAGTTATCAATTGAAGTTGATGCTTTGCTTATTATTCATTAATTATGTTAATGGTAACATTTCTTCCAATCCGGACAATTTCTATAGGATCAGAGATATTAAACATGCCCTCTCCCCCTTTAATTTTATAATCACTCATATTTTAAGAGAGGGGAATGCTGCTGCAGATTCTTTGGCTAAGTTGGGCTGCACTTTAGGTAACTTCATTGAATACGATGAGCTTACCCTTCCTAAAGAGACCAAAAGGCTTACTAGACTTAATCGAATGGGTCTTCCTTACATTCGTCCCCATTAGCTTTTTGTCAGTTATTTTGATGAGGATTTTTCTTGAGGCCTTTTATTGGGTTTGGTGTTGTTTCATTGCCAGGTTTGGCTTCTTAAGTCTTGATGTTTTTTTTTTTTTGTGTGTTATGTATGGATATTGGTTTAATTAATGGCGGGTAACTGTTATGGTATTAATTGCCATATTCAGAGATGGGTTGGGGTTGGTAATTACATATTTAGGAATAAATTTTACACAAATGGCTCTATCTATAATTCTAATTCTACTGGTTCTAGAGATCCCTCTATGCATGCTGGAATTTTGAAATACTAATTATTTCTTATAACATTACTATTTGCTTCGATAAAATTTTTCTTGATGGGAACATTGTTCTGGACACTACCCTATTTTCTGAGGATATTTTTGTTGCAAATCTATTTTCATGACTTATGTTTTGATGATTGACAAACACCATTGATTCTCTTGGACTGCCTGTTACTTCTAACTTTTCAGGAATCGAAGATCGGACGAACAAACGAAGCCATTTCAAGATTGTGTAGGTTAGGGTTGAGTCAATCTGTACTTTGCTTTTTCTCTTCTTGAGTCAATTTGTAATGTTCAAAGAGACTGAAGCTAAGTAACCCTATACACACACTTGAGAGACTTAGAATTTCTATTTTTACTCAAATCGGCCAGGACGATATTTTACATCGTCCTGGACGATCAGGCTTAAAACAGAAAATCTAATCAGTGGTTCTTAATTAAGGCAGCCGTCATTAACCAATCGGCTTGGACGATATGTGTATCATCCAGGACGATAAGCTTAAAACAGAAAGAAATTACTGCAAAAAACAATTAAGGTACTCTGTAATTTTTGGTAATCGGCCAAGACGATCTTGGATTTGCCTGGACGATATTCACAATTATGCCTTAATTAATCAAACAAATCAAGGAAGTAATTAAGGATGATTGATACGATCATATCGTCCTGGACAATCGCAGGATCGGCCAGGACGATCTATTCAAAAACCTTAGTTACTTCTGGATGATAAATATCGGCCAGCACATATTCAGGGTGATGTGCTGGACGATCGGGATCGGACAGCTTGAATTCAAGGCGATACTCTGGAAGATTTTCCTCTGATTTGAACTGATCGGCCTGGACGAGCAAGCCAATTTTTAATCATCCAGTTTGCATTCAGGATGATGCTCTGGACGTTCTTCTAAGATTTGTACTGATCGGCCAGGACGATTTCCATATCGTCCTGGACGATATAGTCGGAAAATTGCAATTAATGATCTCCTTTGAAGCTCTTCTATTTAAAAGCTCTTGTTCAACGTTGTTGAACATCTTTTGCTACTGCATTGACCTGAGAAGACCTTGAGGAGAGAAAGAGAGAGAGAGAGAAAGAGAGAGAGAGTGAGAGGATCTTGTGAGGGGGAGCTTGTGAGGGGATTCACAAGGGTTGTTTCAAGGATCGCTCTGCTTCTTCTTCATCTAGAGTTTCTCGTCCTTGGAAGGGTCGGTAGAGGTAAGGATTCAGCAACTGATAGTGATTCTCTGCCAGCTTCAGGAGGAAGCAAAAGGAGATAGGTTCTCTGCCTTGTCGGGGTGGAAAAAAGAGGTTCTTTGTAAAGGCTTCTCCGCCTAGCTGTGGGGCCTAAAGGAGAGTCACGATTGTAGTGCAATACTCGGAGGGCGCCTCCGGGAAGTGGACGTAGGTCGAGTTGACCGAACCACTATAAATTTCTGTGTTCTTATTTCTTGCTTCCGATCTTTAATTTCCGCCCTTATTTTTCTCGTGGTGTGGTTTTGGTTTATGTGATATTACTTCTTTGTGAAAAGAATTTTTAAAATACCAATTCACCCTCCCTCTTGGTTAGCTTGGGCCAGTTCTATAGGGCTTAACAACCCCAACAAACTTTCAATTTTGAGTTATGTTTCTTGCTCTCATTTTAACATGAATGGTTGCTTCATGTATTGGATGAGATCTATTTATTGGAATTGGAATCGGGTTTCCAATAATTTTATTATCATTTTTTGTGGCATTGTGGGTGTTGAGAATCCAGTGTTAGCTAGAGATAATGCTGTTTGGAAGGATGATTTAAATTCTTACTATTTTTTTGCTTGCCTTTTTGCGTATATTGGGTTTGATATTGAAGGTGCTAATGCGACCTATATTATCCATATTTCTACATTCATGAGAAATGCTTGCCTAACCAACTATTTACGTTTTTGGGTTAATAGTAATTGGGATTTTAATAGGTATGATGGTACCATTTTCTTATTTATCTTGTTTGTTGATTTGATGCTTAACATGGATCAGAGATTTATGGGGAGCAATTTTATGAACTTTTTGTTGCTACAAGAGATTCAGAACTATAATTACTCCATGTTGATTACATTGACTTCTTATTTGGTGACTGATTCAAAGCCTTTCACGGCTTTGGTTGGAGTCTATTTGGAGGTAAAGCTTATTGAGAACTATCCGATCACTGTTAAGCCTTTTGTTCTCCTCTAAGTTATGGTGTTCCAGGTCTTGGGTAAAACAATTATGAGTAATTTCTGGACTATTTATTTTGTACATTGAATTTGTTTTGTAGTACCTTGATGCCTTTTAATTATACTGTGGCTGAGGATTTTACTCTCCTGGTTGGGTTTGAAAATACTCTATCCTTTTTATATATTTTTGGAATAAATATCTATTTAAGTCAAATTAACCTTTTTTGGTTGAGTATTTTCTTTGTGCAGATCTGGTCGCTGGAAATTTGGCTACACTTCTTTTGCAGGGTTTTTGCAAGTTCTAAAATTTTGAGTTATTCGAAGTGTGATTAATCTTTTTTCAGGAAGATGGTGCTGAATGCCTTTGTTTTGATCTTCATTTCTTGGGTGCTGTCTTCTTGTAGCCCTAGAATGTATTTAGGTTCTTTTGTAATTCATAGTATAAGGAATCATCGGCTTTTAGGATTTATTTTTGTTTCTCTTGTAGCTCTTATGAGCATTAACGAGCTGGAGGTTCCTTCTAAGGATCTTGTAACCCCTTTTTTTGGTATTAACGCGTAGGCCACTCAGTAGGTTTTAATTAAAAAAAAAATTATAAAAATTGTGATGGACCCTTTTCAAAAAGAGAAGTTATCAAACTTAAAAATCTTGAAAGGATTTTACAAATTCTCACTTATTATGGTAGAAGGTCATCTCATATGATGTCATTTATTAATGATGGATCACAACCCTTAGTGGTATCGATTCTAGTTATGCTGGAAATGTTTAGGGCTTCACAAAGTGCGACATTCAACAAAAAAAAAAAATTTTCTATTTAGCATTAAGTATGATATATGATATATTTTAAGTCAACAATGATTCATTAGGACTTGAAATTAAATATGATGTATTTTGGCAAAAAAAAACTAAAATTGAAGACTAGTCTTAAAGAAATAGATGAAAAGACTCAAAATGGTCAATTTATGTTTGTTTCATTATGTAGTAATATGAAACCTTGTCCATGAAAATTCTACATTATTTTCACTAAAAGATAAGTCATCCAAGATGTTTCTATGAGTCATGCATGAGTTACTTGAAAAAAACCTTCAAACATTAAACCACACACCGAACAATATCTTCCCAATGAAAATGAATATTATTTATATTTGAATTTAAAAGCTTTAATGTAAACAATTTTGCTTTAATAATTTATTTGTTGTAGAACAAATACCATAATATTAAGCAACTGAAATTATGCAATTTTGTACATTGGTAGTATAAATATTATAAAAACTATATGTTAAATGCTTCATATTTTAGCAGACTATCATCACATCAATAATCTAGATAAAACGTGATAAATTTAAATTAATTATAATCAAATATATATATATATATATATATATATATATATATACATATATATATATGTATATATATATTATATATGTTATATATATATATATATTATATAATGTATATTATATATATATATATGTATAATATATATATATATCTATATGTATATATATATATATATGTATATATATATATATATGTATATATATATATATGTATATATATATAATATATGTATATATATATATATATAATTATTATAATATATAATATGTATATATATATATTGATTATAATATATATATATATATATATATATATAATTAGATATAATATTATTGCCTTACAAAATACATATATGGTTACCAAATCCTAATAGAAATACATAATCGTTTATCAATGTCAAATCTTTTACATTCCAGTGACAATGCATATTTAAAAATATTGAATTATTAGATTTGAATATATCAAGTGTAAACAAGCCTGTAAAGATTAATTAAATGTATTTTTTAGTTCTTGTAAACATTACCTCTAGAAGAACAGATTAAATTGGGGGAAAGGACTTTTGGTAAGGATAATGGGAACTCATAGGATAATTCCGTTCGAAAATTTTACCAAATAAGAATTGAAGGTGAGAATAAAAGTATAGAAGAGCTTTGGTGACAAGAGGGGTGGTTCAGAGGAAAAGATTGTGGATCATGTTGTAGAAGAGGTTTGTTTGGAGGCTAGTCACCAAATTCAATTGGAGGTTAAGTCACAGCAAGGTGTGGAGGCATGGTTGATAGGCCAGAAATTGGAAAATTAAAAATGGTGGGGTACTATCTTCAATTTAGAAACCTATTTAGGATGATTGTAAGCTTTTTAAAAATGAATTATTATGAGTTGTTTGCAGGAAAAATAAGTTAAATTATTTTAGTTGCTAGATGCAATTTTTCATCATTAACTTTTCTAAAAAAAGAATCCTTTTAAGAAAATAAGTTTAAAATAAAATTGCGAATTTGTTTCCTTAAAAACAAAGCATTCTGATGTTTTTTTTCTGAACAAAATATATTCCATAATCAAAGATGATTTATTATAACTCAGCTTTGCCATCACCGAACACCATTGCTAAATATTGACTTTGTAATCCAAATTAGATTTTCAAAATTGAAAATATATGCAAAAATAAGCAATTATTGCTAACAATGCATCAGTATGTAAAAATGTACAAAAACGATAAATTCCTTTGTATAAAGTATGTGGCTTCATAATTTGGGGTTTTAGCGGACTCCTCATAGAATGCTAAGAGGTCAACGCGGCAAATTCGATATATTTATACATTAATCTTTCAAAGAAATATTTCATTTAAATTTTTTTATGAGGGAATTTTTCATAAAAATTTATGCCCAATTTTGGAATCTAATATTGGGCATCCGTTCTTAAATAATCAATAAATACAAGGGCGTATATACAAGGGCGTTCAACTCTTATTAAATTTGTTATATAAGTGAGGCTTTTCAAATATATATAATATATATATATGAAAGGAGATGAGATTATCTGTTAATTGATTCCAGCCTTTGATGTAACTAAAAAATTTGTATTCAACAAACCATGATTTTGAATAAATTTTGAAATTTAATTTAAATCATTCAAAATACAAGAACTTCCATGATCAATTATTGACTGCCAATTATAAAAATATCACAATCCAATCTTTCTGAAAGAGTGAGAGAGAAAGAGAGAGTGGATCCCGTCGCGCTTATCGGGCTACGCGAAACCCTACCCCAACCACTCCATGGAAGCACCAGCAGCCGCAGCCTCGCTTCCTCGATCTCTCTAGGGTTCTCTCTGTTATGTTCTAGACTGATCAGGACCGTCGCGATACAATCGAACGGTCAACGTGGGCACTAGGTCGCCCGGGCCTGACGGCAGTAATTATGTATAAATGAGGGCTGGGTGGAAGAGGAGATGGTAAGAGATGTGTGAGGAATTGTGAGGCGAGTCTGAGGAGAGAGAAAGGGATAGAAGAGCATCACGTGGTGCGGAGAGCAGTTAGAGAGAGAGTAGGGGTTGTGCAATGCATGATGGGGTCGTGGTCATTTCTGGTAGAGAAGTTAGAGAGAGAGTTGGGGTAGGGACCGCAACCTGCACCTTTGTGTTGTCTTTTACTCTGTCTCTTTTTCTTTCTCTTCCTTATTTATTGCTCCTGCCTACGACTCTTCTGAGGCTGACCCACTACATTTACTCCTCGCTTTCTCTTTCCTCTTCATTTTTCTCTTTTTAATAGTGGGAGTTTGGTTGAGCTTTTACTCTCCTGTCCTTCTCTCTCTTTCTTTCTCTCTGTTCAGATTAATCATTTTGGTCATCATAACCTCTTCACCGCCTCTTTATCTCCACCCCAACCTGAGCCGCATCCCTGAGAGAGAATCCGGGTCTCATGGGCGAGAGAGAATGAGAGAAAAAAAAAGGGCTTTTGCTGCCGCTGCGTTTCAGTAAAGTGGAAGCTTTCTCTTTGAGGGGAATGTTGTCTGGCTCGAGGCCTCCGGCCGTATCTCTTTGTTTCTCTCTTTTCTTTTTCTATGGCCGGTTTCTAACAGAGCTTTCGATGAGGAGGTCTCGGACCAGGCTTCATTCCCCCCAATCACTGCTTCCCTCTCCACGTCAAAAGCTCTCATGCGGTCGGTGAGTTATTTCTCTTAAATTTCCGATCTTTGATTTTGATTTCTTTCCGTTTTTGGCTGGATCGTCCGATTGAGGTTCGATTTTTCTAGTCTTTTTTTCTCTGAATTTGTTTGTTCGGTAAGCTTTTTTTTTTGGAAGAGGGGAGGAGAGAGAAAAAGGAGGGCTGATTGCTGCAATGATATGGGGTTTGACCATGGATGGCTTTAGACTTTTTGTATTTCATTTTCTTTTTTTAATTTTTGCTTCTGTTGATTTTTGTTTTATTTCTCTGCCTTCCTGTCGGCAAGGATAAAGTATTCATCATTGTCTAGTAAAAGTTTCTCTCTGATTGCTTCACTTTTTGACCTTTTGCATGATTTCTTCATTTTTTTTTCTTTCTTTCTATTTATTGCTAAGCTTTGAGCATCGCACGATTTTCTAATTTTAACCGAATTCTGAAGGCCGCGTTCTCTCCATTCTTTCCCAGAATCTTCTATCAGTTTTCTTCATCTTCTTTCTTTATTTCATCTACCTTCCTAGTCACCCTCCTTCATTTTTAAGATTCTTTATAATTTATTTTATTTATTTGGCTTAGCAAAAAAATTATGAAGTTGGCTACAGGTTCCGATCGATCAAGATTATTCATGTGTTGCAAACTTTGATCTTTAGTTTATTTCTTATCTTGTTATTTATTTATGCATTTGTTTTTCTTTACTACCGAGGGATGAAAGAAAGATAAGAGATCTGATGCCCCAAATTCGAATAACGCCTCGTTATATAGCATACAGGTAATGCATTGATCAGCATGCCCACAGATCATAGAAAGGTGAGCGAATATTCTGACAATTTCTTTTGCTTGGAAGGAAATCTCTTCCTTCTTTCATCTTCTAAGCTACTGCCTCTTTTGGTAATGAATACACTTAAAAGACAAAATCAATTGGTAATCACTAGAAATTTTGTTTTTGTATTTGATCGCATGTTTTTAAAAACTTATTCAAGATTTATTTTGTTTGGACAGGATAAGAAGTGTAAAAAAATAATTCATCTATTAGTTACTTGAAGGGTTTGATATGCTGTGGGTCTAGACTTTCATATTTCATTAAAATTAACAGGCTTTCACATCAGCGCTAATTTTTTATTAATTTGCTAGCAATGTTTAAATAAACGAAGTCTCTTATCTTAATGAGATTCTTAGTTAAAAAAACAAAAAAAATTTAAGTGCACATCTCAAGAGATGCTCCTGCCAGACTTTTTAATCTGGTGTACCAGTTCTACTGCAATTTTTAATCAGTGACAGAAAAAACAAGTCAACTGAGAGCCTTTCACGGGAGGAAAGTATTATACTGTGGTACCTCACAACTATTTTTTTGTGATTCTCACTCAATTATTTATTTTATTTTATGTTATCATAATTAATATCTATGCAAATAACATAGATGATAATTACAATTACAATCAAAAAAAAAATTTTACTAGCCTTTCATGACCGACATAAGATCAGCAACTAACATATATAAAAAGTATATACTAAACCTAATGTGTTGAGATAGGCTATTATTCCATTAATTATGTGTTAAACAATGAGAAAAACATTGTTTAGTTTCATTTCCGATGCCCTCCTTAATTTCTTTTGCATTCCCCATATAAGTTTCAATTTTAAAGCTGCAATGTGCCATTACCTTGAGCACAACCTTTTTTTCGTTATAATGACTGTCGAAGTAAGTGCATCTTTCGGCCTTATCAATTTCCAATGGAAGATGCTCCAACTGCGTTACTTTTATGTTTGACCACCATAAAAACTGACCTCTCTTTCTCCCTCTCTCTCTCTCTCTCTAGCAGCACAGATTCTGTTTTCAGTTCTTTCCTGCGCTTAAACTTTCTTTCCGTCTTCTTATCTGTATGAATGCATCGTCAGGCATTAATGGTTTGAAAATTACTGAGAAAAAACATGGGAAGCCATATTCAACATTTATCGCCAAAAAAAATTTATGTTAAAAAAAGTGAGAAGTTTTATAAGTGCCATTTTACAACAGTTAGATTGGCGAAACGATCACTTAAATCGTGTGAGTATTTAAAGAGAGTTCTTTTATTAGCATCCTATAGCAATTAAACAATTAAACCTGCTACTTATAAAGATTTGATACTCTCCTCTCTCACACATTCTGAAAGCTTGGAGAAAAGACAGGCATTGGTGATAGAAAACCATCATAGATAGATTCAGAAACACGTGTGATGATGGCTTTTGCTTGCGTGAGTAGGCATAATTGTCACCGCGAGGCTCAGAGAAAGAAAGATAGCGAGAAAGTGAGCTGTACGGATTTTAGGGGTTAGGGTTTTCATGTTACTTGCAAAATGGCTTTAGATTTTTGGCTCTAGATGTTATTCGGGTTCGTTCTTATATCGCGTAGTTTATGTTTTACATGTTCTTATTATTTTTTTATCAGTAATATGTATTTCAAGTGGCGAGAAGGGCGAAAATTTTAATGGAAAGGAAGATGATTGAGCTAATTATTAAGAAAGACTCAGCTTTAACTTGCCAAGAATGCTTGCTTTAAAATGGAAAACTCAACATCAGCTGTTATGCGTCGAAATCCGTTTTATAGTTTTGTTATTGTTTTTTGTGGGGGATATGATCCTAATCCTCTTGATCGATAGTCAACGATTCAACCAACAGATTAAGACGACCTGCATAATTTTGTTCTTAATCTTCCTATGTTTGGCATTTGAGATATTTGCCAATGAAGGCACATTACTCTTTCAGGGATTGAGAAAATATAGCAATTATATAGCCGTTAAATCTAATATATTTTTTTTGGAATGTAAAGTATGGAAATATAAAGTTAATATAATTGAGATTTGATTTAAGATCTTGAAAATAAGTTCAAAGATCTTAATTTACTAAATTTGTTAATACACATTTAAGTTTTAAATATTGTATTCTAATAAAAAAGATTCGAAAATCTTAAATAATGATTAGCAATTTCTTTTATCTTATTTTGTGAAAAGTGTTGCCGAAATTTCATGGGGTTACATTAGGGTTGAGAGTACTTTAGAAATATAAAATTTAATTTGAAAATTTTGGAAAAAAATTCTTGTGGATTATTTGATAATTTTACATATATAACACACTGATTGTAAAGGATGCTCATCGTCATAATTGATGTTAACATAATATAATAGTTTCAATTGCGAGAGAAATTGATCTTTTAATAAGCTTCAAGCAGTTGATTGAGTTTTCATTGAGTGAAAAGTGTTAGATGAGAATTAATGACCAACATTTAAACTCCAATGATGATGGACGATTTGCTTGGAAATTCTTTTGAAAATAGAATTGATTGAGAGAATAAGAGGATGGTCACAAAACATCTATGTCTAACTAGAGTTCTTTGCTAGGTGAAATTATTAGTAGTGTATAATGTATCTCTGTGTAGAAACATGATTACATAGATGAGAACCTATTATGCATTGAGTTTGTTGTTATGCAATATCTTCTTTCATAAAAAAACACATCACATGGCTAGTACATTGTTGTGTACTCCAATACTCCATTAACTTTTAATTATAATTAAAAAAAAACTCCATTCATAGCTCACCCCATATCTTATCTATACCTAATAATTTCTTTAATAAGTGGCATGCATTTATAGACGGTCGAAAAGTATTTTAATTATTGATCTCCTTATAGGAGGTTGGATTTGTGATTGAGAAAAAGTGCGTTGGGCCTATAGTGTTCATACCCTAATTGTTAGATATATGATATCAATCTTTATCAGGTGTTAGGTTATGATACAATAATGTTCGATGGTCAAGTGAAGCTAAATAATTTACTTAATCATTCTATTAAAATATGGGTTGGCAATATGGTTGAGATAATATACATTTGATGTTGGAGACTAATGACATTAAGGATCGATTTAGGCTAACATTTGACAATGATCAATGAGTAGTGTTAAGATTTTATTGATAATAAATAAATAACACTGTAAATCACCTCAAATAATGAGTGTGTTGCTACTATAACTACATCATTTGACTATAATAATGCATTAGAAAAAGCCTAAAATGCTAGAAAAAGAATGACAGATACTATGAATCTATATTGGTGTTAAAGGTCTCAATAAGAACACTAGTGGATTAAATACTTCTTGATTAAGGAAGTGAAAGCATAGTAAAAGACTAACTAGCTACATATATGCAATTCAATTGATTTAGTATTTGGTGAGAACATGATAGAATATATTATATCATCGGCTCCTCCTCCTCGCGTGTTTGCCCTAGCGCCGCTCTGGCAATTTAGGGTTTCCTCCGCGCGATCGAGTTTTCTCCTTTTCGCTTCATTTTTCTTCATGGTGCTCGTGAGATAGGAGTGTTATGGTGACTTTTTCTACGAATCTGCTCTTTCTGGGCTTTCTTTTCATGGCGGAAGTTCCCTCCTCTGCTTCGTGGGGGAAATTTTCCGAGCATGTGCTGCATAACAACAAAGGTTCCTTTAACCTTGACGGTGATGGTTCCAAATAGCCTTCTAGATCTCGGTCCTTCAAAGAGGTACTCTCCGGTAAATCTGTTGCAGGTGATGATCGTCCATCTCTTACTCAATCCACTTTCAATGGTGTTCCTGCGATTTTATTATCTGATGATGAGGTTTTAAAGCTTGCTTCTCCTTATAAATTCACGCTTATTGGTAAATTTGGTTTGCGATGATCGAATCTGGATGTTATTCGACAATTGTTTCATCTTTGAAACTTTCTGGTTTTTACTCAGTTGGTTTACTGGATTCAAGGCATATGCATGGCTATCCAACTTTTGAGTGATCTTGACCATAGTCGTGTGTTTGCTAGACAGCCGTATTTTTTTTTTAATTGCCAAATAAGAATTTTTAAATGGACTCCTTTTTTTGATATTAAGGAGTCTCCGATTGTGCCGATCTGGATATATTTCCATAACCTCCGTCTTCATTTTTTTAATCTAAAAGTTCTGTATGTGTTGGGTTTGATATTTGGTCGACCTCTTCAGATCGATCAGGCTACCGCTTCTCGTACAAGACCTTCGGTAGCCAGAGTTCTTATCAAGGTTGACATTTCAAAAAAACACCAAAAAGAAATTTGGGTCGGTTTCAAAGCTTTTGTATATCTTCAAAAAGCCGAATTTGAAAAGGTTCCTAATTTCTGCTCTCACTGTAAGATTCATAGCCATGCTCAATCTGACTGTTTCAAACTTCATCCTGAACTTAAAACTTCTAATGTTATGAAAAATGAGAAGCCAGGATCCACCAAAAAATAGATTTATGTGTCTGTGGCTGGAAAATTTTTTGAGACCCAAGATAACAAGGTGGAACCGCCTCCTATTTCTCATAACTTAGAAGATATTTTGCAAAAATTGGTTGATGGTAATCTAGAAAATGAAATGTTTTTAGTTGATGATTGTCAAGAAAATAGTGTTGAAGTGGTTAATGTTGAGAATATCAATACTTTTAATGATGTTAACAAGGAAACCAAAGAAGACCCTACTTTGTTTGTTTCTATTGAATCTATGTTTAAGGAGATGGAACATAATGTTGAGTTTGAACATTGTGTGGATTCTAATTCTGAGGAAATAAGTGTTAAGGAGAATGCTAATGTGACGAATAACATGGTTACACACGAAGAACGTGAAGAAGGTGAATTTATTCCTCAATGAGTATGCAATGACCATAATAAGACTACTTAGATTATCTACTCGGGGGATAATCATGATAAAGAGGTTACTAAATTGGCTAAAGAGGATGAATTCAGACTGGTGAACAGAAAGAAAGGTAAGCAACCAAAAAATGTTTCTTTTACCACCCCTAGATCCACCCGAGCTCAAGCATCTTCAAAAGAATCTAATGATTGAAGCTCTTATTTGGAATGTTCGAGGAATTGGGGGTAAAGACTCTAAGATTAGAGTAAAAAATCTTTGTAGAGTTCATAATATTTATTTACTTGTTTTAATTGAGCCTCTTATTGCTAATGTGTAAATTGAATCGACTGTTAAAACCTTGGGTTTCTCTAATTTCTACTCTAACCGTTCTAATAAAGTCTGGATTATGTGGCATAACTCTATTTCGTTAAACATTGTTGATGATTTCCCGCAAGTTGTGCACTATTCTGTTAGTCTTTTTAATGTTACTTGTTATACTTCTTTTGTGTATGAATCTTGCACTAGAATTAACCGCATGGCCCTTTGGGATCAGTTAAATAGTTTTGCTTCACATATTAAGTGCCCTTGCTGTGTGGGAGGTTATTTTAATATCATCTCTAATGTTTCTAAAAGAGTGGGTGGTAATCCTCCAAATACTAATGCGATGGATGATTTTAATACTATGATAAATGATTGCAATTTAAATGATATTGGTTATTTTGGAAGCCCTTTCACTTGGAATAGAGCTAATCTGTGGCAAAGAATTGATAGGTGTCTTTTCAATAATGAGTGGATTGCTGACTTTGCTATGACTAATGTTGAACATCTTAGTAGAACTCTTTCCGATCATTCTTCTATTCTCTGATGAGAATTAACAAAATCAATATTTCTTGTTCTTATGCTTTTAGATTTCAGAATATGTGGATGCATCATAATGATTTTAAGAATGTTATCACTATTAATTGGACTGCTTCTGTTTTCCCGGATAATAACATTAATGGCATGTTGAGACTTTGGTCTAAGCTTAGTAGACTTAAACAATATTTGAGATAGTGGAACAATAATGTTTTTTTAAAAAAATATTCTAATATTAAAGAGGCTGAGATGAAAGTTTCTGATCTTAATAACGTCTATTTGAATAATCCGGATTCTGATAATCTCTCCTGCCTTAATTAAGCCAAGGAAAATCTTTTCCAATTACAATTGCAGGAAGAATCTTTTTGGAAACAAAAGTCCAATGCCAAATTTGTTATTGAAGGTGATAGGAACAATAAATTTTTCTATATCTTAGCTAATATGAAGAGAACCAAGAGTCATATCCATAAAATTGTGGGTGATGATGGTATTTCTATTGAGTCTGATGATGCTATTTGTAATTCTGGTATTGAGCATTTCATTAGTATTTTTAATAATCATTGTTATTATGTTCCTATTACCAACCGGAATCTCATTCCTAAAATTGTTAATAATTTTGACAACACCTTACTTTGTCAAATTCCTACTCATGAAGAGATTTTCAAGGTGGTTAATGACCTAAATGGGGATGCGGTTGCTGGTCCTGATGGGTTCACCACCAAATTTTTTCAGCAAAACTGGTACACTATTAAAGAGGATATTATTGAAGCTGTGAAGGATTTCTTTAAGGGTAACTCTTATCCTAAAATTTTCAAGTCCATTAATATTGTTCTTATTCCAAAAAAAAATAACCCTATTAATTGGAATGATTTTAGACCGATCAGTCTTTGCACTTTTCTTAAATAGTTTAATTCTAAAATTATTGCTAATAGGTTGATTAAAATTCTTCCCAATATTATTTCTTTAAATCAGACGGGTTTTGTTAAGGGAAGAAGTATTTTTTATACTATCCTTTTAGCTCAAGAAATTACCCATGATATTAATGTTAAGGTTAAAGGGGGTAATGTGATCTTTAAACTTGATATTTCTAAAGCTTATGACAACCTCAATTGGAATTTTCTTTATGATGTCCTTTCTTTATTTGGTTTTAATGAAAATTTCATTTTGCTTATTAAAAATAACATTGAAAATTTCTTCTTCTCTGTTATCATTAACGGTAGAAATCATGGCTTCTTCAAATCCTCCAAAGGATTAAGACAAGGTGAAACTATTTCTCCTTCTCTCTTTATTATTGCTATGGAATATCTTTCAAGGGGGTTGGACAATTTATATTTGAGAAAACCAAACCTTAATTTTCGTACCATTAAAGGTTTTCCTATTTCGCATCTTAGTTTTGCTGATGATTTTATTTTGTTCTCCAACAATTCTATTAATAATATTAAAGAGTTAGTCAATTTTCTTATCAATTTTAATCATCAAAGCGGTCTTTCTGTTAATAAAGATAAAAGTACTTTTATTGTGGGTGATTATATTAACTAGAATAGAATCAATGCCATTCAAAGAGTTTGTGGTTTCCAGTCTAAGAACCTCCCCATTACTTATTTGGGTACTCCCATCTACAAAGGAAAAAAAAAAAAGAAAATTTTTGTTTGAAGATATTTTTACTAAGTTTCAAAAAAAGTTGTCTAATTGGTCTACTAACTTTTTGTCTTATGGTGGTAGATTAGTTCTTATTAAATCTGTTTTAAACTCTATTCTGATTTATCTTTTTCATACTTTATTTCCTTATGATGTTATCTGTTCTAGATTAGAGAGAATTATAAATAAATCCTTTTGGGGTTCTAAGTATAATAGCAATGGTTTATGTTGGTCCTCTTGGGATAAGCTTTGTGGTGTTTTGAATGAAGGGGATCTTGGTTGCAAGAATTTAAAGGATACTGCCAAAGCTTTTTCCCATAAACTGTGGTTCTCTTTTAGAAATAATGCAAGTTTATGGGCCCGTTACATGCATGTTAAATATTGCAATAACATGCATCCTTCTTTATGCTTTACAAAAATGGTGATTCTATGGTTTGGAAAAGACTTTGTAACATTAAATGGGAAGCAGAACAATTTATTCAGTGGGATTTGGGTAGAGGTGACATTTATTTTTGGTAGGATAACTGGTTAGGCTACTCTTCTATTGATGCTCTTCCTAATACTCATTCTATTACCAATATTAGAGTTTCTAGCTTCATTAATGATAACTGTTGGAATGCTTCTAAGCTTAGGGAAATTTTACCTGCTAACATTGTTGATTCTATTTTGAATATCCCTTTACAAGTTAACTATAAAGATAAATTGCTTTTAATCTCTCTTCTTCTGGTAAGTTTCAGTTAAAGGATGTTTGGGAAAATTTTAGAATTAAGAAGGATATTAAGATGATACATTCGGCTTTTTGGCACAAAAACTTTCCTCTATCATATTCTATACTTATCTGGAGATGTATTAAAGGTAATCTTCCGGTTGATGTTATGCCTCAAAAAAAGGGTTTTTCTATGCCTTCTAAATGTTTTTGATGTTCCAATGTGGAGAGTATTGACCATCTTTTTGTGAATGGTGTTATTTGCCAGGAAGTCTGGAGTTATTTCAGTAATCTTGCCAAAAAAAGTTTTAACTTGAATCATAATAATGTTACTTCGATTCTGAAGCATTGGGCTAATGCTTCTAAAGGCCATATCTTTATTTTATTCCTATTCTTATATTTTTGTATATTTGGAAGGCTAGAAATGATGCGAAGCACAATGCTATTAAGATGGAGGCTTTCCAGATTATCTCTAATATTTGTTTTAAAGTTCTGCAAGCTTTCTCTTATAATATTATTACTTCTCAGAACTTTAAACATTGCAAGTATTTGATTAGTACTTTTGGTATTACTGTCAACATTTGGAATGCTTTTTCTAATGAGAAAATTGTCAAATGGATTAAACCTAAACCTCCTTATGTGAAACTAAATTTGGATGGTTCTATTGGTACTAATACTGCGGGTGCTGGTGGTCTCACTCGTGACCATTCTGGTTCTGTCTTGGCTGCTTTTGCTGCCCCTGTACATCATTTCAATGCTATCACAGCAGAGCTTATGGCTTTAAAATATGGTTTGAATATTTGCAACAAGAGGGGTTTCACTAATGTGTGGATTGAGGTGGATGCTATGCTTCTTATTCAGATCATTAATGATATTATTCCTGGCAATCCTCAAAATTTTTATTTAATAAGGGAAATTAAATAATGTGTATCTTCTGTTAATTTCTTAGTTTCTCACATTTACCGAGAAGCTAACGTGTGTGCTGATTGGTTAGCTAAAAAAGGCCGCTCTATGCTTAATTATGAAGATTTGGATATTGGGATTTTACACCCTATTTTTGAAAGGTATGGTTTATTTGGATAAAGCTGGTATGTCTTACATTCGGAATGCTTGAGTTTTTATTATTTCTGGCGGTTGGGAGTTTTGGGTTGTGTTTGTCTGTTACGTCTGTTGCTCTGGGTCTTTCCTGGATCCGAATTTGCCATTTTCTGGAAGGCCTGCTAGGTTGGGGTAAGCAGCATTTTCTGTTTTGTTCTTTGGGTTTGTTTCTGGAGGTGTTTTTTTTAATGAGGCATGAGATTTCTATTTTATTCATCTGCAATTTTTCTGATAGTTTATTGTGGGGGTTTAAGTTGTTATATTATCCTATTTGGGGGCAGCAAGTTTTTTATTGGCATAACATTATCTTCGTTAATATCTATGTGAATTATCTGTGTGGGGTGGCTGTGTTTTACTCATCTGGGAAGTTGTATATCATTTCCTGGAGGCAGTTTTTTGATCCTGCTAATTACGCTGACTCTAGGCATGTTAGGGTCTAGATTAACGATGACTGTTATGATTTATGGAGGAATTTTTTCTGGGTTATATATGATACTAGTATGGTGGCTTCTCAGGGTTCTGGTAAGGCTCTTTTGAACTGTAATGTGATTTTCTGTTTCTTGCAGGGCATGTTGAGGTGTTTTTATGATTCTACTATATTATGTTCTAACAAGGAGTATAGTGTGGGTTTATTTTCCTTTTACTACCTTTTTTATCACACCTTTTTTGGGAGAATTTTGTGCAGGTATCTTATGATGTATCAATTTTGGAGCCTCGATGACTGCAAGGTATTCTCCTTTTATTTTTCTCATGTCTTTTTCTATTATCGTCATCAGTTTTGCAGGAGGACTGTGCTGAATGGTACTATCACGCTTTTCCATTTTTGGGTGCTGTCTACTCACAGCCCGAGTGGTTATTTATGTTCTTTTTGTACTCGTAGGAAAAGGATCCACCGGCTCATAGGATTTTTGTTTTCTTTTTTACTTGTAGCTCTTTGGAGCAGTAGTGAGCTGGAGGATCTTTCTAAGGACTGTGTAACCATTTTTTTTTATATTAACGCGTAGGCCCCACAGCGGGTTTTAACATATATATATATATATATATATATACTTTTATTTACATAGTTGAGAGTTAGCTTTAGTAGGACTAACATAATAAAATAATAGATAACTTTGATCTTTTCTTTTTCCACTAATTTTATTATTATTATTCTTATAAGAAAGATACATTTTTCTTCTTAATATCATATTTTATCAAATTGGTGTAATTGTGTAATGAAGAACTTTAACATTATCGAAGCCATAAAAATCCTCCAATCACAAATGTACAGAGGATTTATGGAACTAAAAACATATGCTCATCACTTAGGAGAGAAATTATTGGTCATTAATAACTCCTTGTAGTAGTTTCAAGCATTTTTGATAATGATGGGAATATGTTGAGAAAAGTTATCCCAATTTTGACTTCCATAATTTGTTCTCTCATCGAAGGAGATGGTGACTAAATTGGGTGTCTAGGCTTGAAGTCTACAATATCGTTACATTCCCTACAAGAATTCATTCTAATAACTCACATGATGTAAATCAAGCTTCCTTTATTCAATGGAATGGAGGTTAACACCTTTAATTTTAATGTTGTTAAATAATTCAACTTTACAACACTCCAAAAAGCCATTAAGTTCAAATTGCAACTTTCTATCTTGACATGCTAACATCTTATGTTGCATAGCTTTTTATTTGCATTATAATTACTCTTAGGCATTTCCCTATATATTTTACATGAAATTTATTCAAATTGTCTCAATCATGCTATATGCTAGAATATATGACTGTATTTAAGGAAATAGCTTTTACCATAGTTACTCCTTCAATGCTATTCCTAACGACTTTTCCTTTTAGATTAATCTTAAATTTTGGCAAGAATCGCTAATTATGAAGCCCTTAACACTTTTCAACACCATGGAGTTTGAATGCCTAAAAAATCAATTTTATGATTTATGTAAGGTTCTTTCATAACCATGGTTTTATAGAAATTCTTCTATAACCAACACTCTATTGGATCTTAGAAATTATTTTCCTCCTTTAATCATTTAAACCTCTTAGGAGATTCTTAAGTTTTCATCACTCTAGCCTTCTCAAATCCTTTGCCCATTCATAGGCCATCTAAATCAGAAATTCAATTATTTTGAAAAGATATTCTTCTTTAATTTTGATACTAAGTTCAACATACATCATGAATGCCCAAATAACTTTTATTTATTCTGAAGATGTTGTTCTTGATTCTTAACTGGAAGAGAAAAAGATTCATATAGATGATTTATCTAGAACAACCTCAATGCACTATCGAGCTCGTTGATCCCTCAATCCTTATAGTAGACTAGGTTATTTAGCTCCATCTCTACCCATGTTCTTATTGACAATGTCAACACCCACTTATTTAATCATGAGTAGAAAAACAATTTGGTCTTGAATAAGTTCCCACCAAGCATTTTGGGTGTGTATGAGAAATGGTGACTCATTATATTGCGACCATACATACCCACAAGTTCCCATTATTATAAGTCATCAATTTTTTTTCAATCTATATATCCTTGATATCTAAGGCATTGATAACATCTTGGGCATGCATTAGTTGTAGTCTATTTTCTATCTTTCACATGATTATTAGGCCATAGTAATGCAATTCTTCTAGAACAACAAGACAGCCTTGTTGTAAGAAAAACCCTTACACTATTATAGAAATTTCCTTACATTAATTGCAAGCTTTAATTTAACCCAACATAATAGATTATCTTTTTCATATCCAAGTTAGAACACTCAGTGAAATCTTTAGCTATATATCAAGGAATTCTTTCCATGTTGGCTTCCCTACATAATCACCATCCACCATAGAGGTATTTTGTTCTATAGGCTTTCAAATTAACAATTTTAAAGACACTATAATGCTACCTTATCAAGAAACATTAACCATCATTTTTTACAAATAATAGGGACCTAAACTTGTGAATGTTAGACCATAAATGCATCTGTATTTTAAAAAGATGTCATTGAGAAACATAATAAAGAAATGCAAAATAGGAATGTATCTAAAGGAAATTCCAAATACATAATAGAAAAGTATCAAAGGAGGATGGGAATTTAAAAATGGAATTTTCTCTCCTTAAATAATTAAGTATTTATTTCATGTAATTAATTATCAATTTCATAATTTTGAGATTTTTCTCTTCTACTTTAAAATTTTAATTTTTTTTTGGATTTAAAGTTTTAATATTTGTTGCCTATTAATATCATGGAAATAAAAAAATGCACAATGTATTATAATTAAAAAATACACAAATAAATATATTTAATATCTAAATAATAATCTTAGCAACGGTTCAATGGCTCATGTTGACTTGGCTCCATAAGATTAGTCCTTTAGTTCCTTCTACTATATCAATTCCTCTAGCTCTAAAATAACTTTTCCTTGAAGAGTTAAAGTGAAAGTAATCCTCCAAAAAAATAGGTGTTTAATAAATATAAATTATTCAGTATTTAATATATTTTATTTTGAATAAAAATACTTTATTTTAGTTGATTTTATAATAAAAAAAACATAAAAATAACAGAAAATACTATGAAGATCGCAATGCCGCAACATAGGAAGAAACACCATCATAACACAACCTTCAACATGGTTGAGGCGCCACATTTTGGACATAGCAACGCTATGTTCTCTATTTTTAGCACTATGAACATGACACATATAGTGCTGTAGCAATGGAAGTGCCACTATGTTAGAAATTAAACTTTGCAGTGCCAAGTTTCAAAAATTTAAATTCCATTATATAAAATTTTTTTATGCATTGGCACAAATTTTTTAATCAGGTGTCACAATGCTTGAATGTCAACAATGTTACAGCTTTGGAGATATAACTTCCAATGCACAAGTTATTCTAGTTAATATTATAAGTATTTACTAAGTATCCATTTCTAATCATCAAGCACTATGACAGAGCAGAAAATTCAATGTAGGGGCACTAGTTACCTTTTTATGTATTCTTATAAATAAATGTTATGGTTTATTAATAGAGGAATTCAGTTAATGGTATAAAATTTAGTAATTTTATTTTATAAAAATCTATGAATAAATGTTATTTTTTATTTAAGGGCATTACAATGCCAACCTTTTAAGAGCCATAGAGCCAGTTACATTTATATGTATTCATATAAATAAATGTTATGGCAATTTATAGAGGAGTTCAGTAAGTTGTGAAAAAAAATTATTTTTTCACTATACTTATCTAGTTTCCCTTTTTAGTAAAATCTAAGGGAGATTAGGGAAGAATAAGATATAACCCATTAGAGTATTTTAGCATGTATTTGTTTGAACGTCTTTAAATAAATGAAGAAAAAGTGTAGAGCATATACCTTAATCTTTTTTGGTGATATCCCTCTTTTATTTTTATTTTGCTATGAATTTAAAAAAAATGATTTTATTATCATTTATTCTATGTCAGGCTAAATATCTTATTTTGGATTGATGATGCAAAGAACATATTAAGTACTAATGAAGGCTCTTATTCTTAAATGTTTAATGACATTTTTGGTATTTTTCCATTCTTTATCTAATGAATATAATATACACATGTATAGTTAAAATATAGTGTAATCTATAACTTTTTTTTTTTGAAATTGCAAATAGCATTAAAAAAGGATAACGGTACAAAACTAAATATAATAATCACACTTTTTCTTCACAAGTTCAAATAGAGAAGAAGGAATGTCATTATTAGAGAAACTATCAAAAGAAACACTATAATTCAAAGCTAAAGTAGCACAACAATCAGCTACTTTATTACAATTTCTAGTAATCAAGTGAAAGATTACCTTATTGAAGTCTTTGAGAAAAATAATTTCTTTATTCCAATGTTGAGTATGCTTCCATTTATCCATCTTCAAAGAATATTGAAGCCATTTGATAACATTGCTATTTTCTCCTTCAATTATGACTCCTTTATATTGAAGCATCCATTTTTGCAAATGCTCTCCATTTAGTAAAACAGTTTGAAGCTCAAGAGAAGAAATATCCTAATGTTTCAACATTTTACCAAATGCAGAGAGAAATCGCCCTTTAGAATCTCTTATAACCACACCAATGCCTCCATTGTAAGAATCTTTTAGAGTAGCATCCACATTGATCTTGATCCAATCTTGGGGTGGGGGATACCATCGATTTACAAACTCTTTATGGAGATTAGTATCCCAGATATCGAGAATTGGTTTATTTTGTATTTGCATAGAAGAACTTAATGTGTTTGCTGCAAAAAACTGAACTGAATGCTTATCCAATCAAAGTTTTATTTGATTTCTTCTTTTCCATGAAAAGTAAACAGCTATACAATATATTTTAACAATATTTAGATTTTCCATAGACAATCTCCTTAATTCCTTTAAGCAATTAGGATAGGAGTCAAAAGTAGGAATCTGAAATCCCCATTCACATAATTTCTATACAATTTGAGTAAGTTGTTTACAATAAACAGCCACATGTTGTTGATCTTCCACTTCATTACAACCACAAGGACATACATTCGAATGCAATAATTTCCTATGATTTAAAAATGAATTAGTGGAAGAGCATTCTTACAAAGTCTCCACCAGAACATTTCAACTTTAGGAATCAATTTGAATTTTCTGATGCTATTTACCGTATCAATCATTTCCATATCAGAGATATTATTCTGTCCGTGCTCATCAAGCCAAGCTTCAAATGCAATTACTGTAACAGATTTTCCAGATAACATTTTGATAAGCTCTACGCCATCTTCCTTCAATTGTGGTATAATTTTTATAGATTTGATAACATTAGTAAGATCTTCATTGAAATAATTATGTAATTGTTTCTCACTCCAGCATCCATCTTCGGAAATAAGTTTGCAAACATTTTCATTTTGAAGCTCATTACATTTGACAAACGTGTGCCATTTGTTAAGAGGTTTATAAAAGATCCATGTATCCTCTAAGATACTCACTTTGATTCCATTAACCAATCTCCATCTAATAACATTCCTTAAGAATTTAGCTCCCTCCACCAATATTTTCCAAGTTGCTGAATGACCACTCCTAGCCTTCCCATGTCAAATATCACTCCCATATTTAGAAATAATAATGCGGTTACATAAAGAATTAGGATTTTGAATGAATCTCCAAGTTAGTCTAGATCTTAAAGGACCAACTTTATTAATTGATGAATGAAGGCCAATTCCTCCAAGAGATTTTGGTTTACAAAGTTCTTCCCATGATACATAATGTAAGCCTTTATTGTCTCTATCTTTATGCCATAAGAAATCCCTACACATTCTATCCAAATCATATAAAATTCTTTTGGGTACCAAAGAATGTGTTACCAAGAAGATAGGAAGTGAAAGAAAAGAGCTTTTAATGAGTAAAGCTCTACCAGATAAAGATAAGTGACTTTTGCCCCAAGCATTAAGCCTTTCCAATGCATGGTCTAATAAAAAACTGAAATATGCTTTTACCAATCTTCTCAAAGCCATTTTGATTCCAAGGTAATGCATTTCCTTAACAATCTTGAATCCCAATCTTTTAGAAATTTTCTTTTTAATTTCCTTTTCACTGTTATCCCAAATAGAATTTGATATTTCATATGATTTATCCCTTGGCCAGTCCATCCACAGAATTTGTTTAAAATGCTCTTTAAACATGAAGTAGCTTTCAAAGTTGCATTAGAGAAAATCAAGATGTCATCGGCATAAAGAAGATGTGTAATATTTTCAGATTTAGGAGAGATTTTGATACCCAAATTATTGCCCCTTTGATGCATGGCATTAGAAAGAAGTTGTGTACAAATAATATATAAGTATCGTGACAATGGGCATCCTTGCCTGAAGCCACTTCTAGCTTCTATCCAATTAGTTCTTATCCCATTAATCAAAATAGAGTATCTAACTTTTTGCACACATTCCATGATAAACATAATGATTTTAGGAGGGAAACCGAACCTTTCCAAAGATTTTTGAAGAGTTGGCCAGCACATGCTATCATAGGCTTGCTCCATGTCCACCTTGATCGCCATAAGACCTTTTTACAAGTAGAAAATATGAATTTGTTGAATACCTCTTGAGCCAATAAGCAATGGTTCGACATAGATCTCCCGGGAACAAAAGCAACTTGTTCTTTTGTGATTAGTTTAGGCAAACAAATTTTAATGCGATTCATAAGATTTTTTGCAATTACCTTGTATATTGTTTGACATAAACTTATTTGTATATATTGCGACAAAGTCATTGGACTCTTCACCTTTGGGATTAACACAATTAATGTGTCTTTCCATTGAAAATGCATTTTTCCATATTTGAAGAATTCATCAACAGCTTTCCATACTTCATCCTTAATAATGTTCCAATAGAACTTGATAAAGGATCCGGTTATGCCATCCATACCAGGAGACTTATTGTTTCCCAAGCTCCTTACCGCCTCCTGCATCTCCTCAAGGGTAAATTCAGCATTCAGAAGGTTTCGTTCAGCTTCATTTAAAACTTGTTGATTTTCTTTTTCTGGCCAATCCGTCAAAGCACAGATTCTCTGTCTCCACTTGTTTTGGAAGAAATTTATAAAATCGCTGCAACTTGATCTTGTTCATTTACCATGACACCTTGTTGATCCTTGATTTGATTAATCAGATTACCATTACTCTTGGTAGTTGCATAATCATGATAAAACTTTGAATTTGTGTCACCTTCTTGTAGCCATCTTGTTTTAGCTCTTTGATTCCACCATATAGATAACCTGGATAAAGTTACATTAAGCTCCCTTACTTTGCATCTTAGTACCATCAACTCCTCTTTAGAAATGCCTTCTTCACTTTCTCTCATCTGCATATCAATAATATCCTTCTTCAAGTTGTTCTTCAAAGTGGAAAGTTCCATTACCTTGTTCTTATTCTAGTAGTATAAAGCTTTAATTGATCTTTTCAGTTTCTTATTCAGAATATCAGCAGAATTTCTGTAATCCTTCCTCCTCCAGGCTTTGAGAACTACATTCCAAGCTGCTGGGTACGTTCTTCAAATGTCCTCAAATTGGTTGTATTTTTGAGTAGGCCTCATAGAATGTTGAATATTAAAGACAATAGGAGAATGGTCTGAAGCCACTCTAGCCAAGTGACTTACATAAGCATTAGGAACTTGTTGTAATACTGCTGAATTCAGTAAACAGCGATCCAGTCTTTCCCATATCCTTGAGTTTCCATCTTTGTTATTGCACCAAGTGAATCTTGGTCCAATATAACCTACATCATGCAAATCATTGTTAGATAAAAAAGATTTCATCTCTTGTGGGCCTTGAGAGAAAGTGAACCTCTTCCCCCCTCTTTTGTCTTGAGAAGACAAAATACAATTAAAGTCCCCACCTACTAGAGTAGGAACATTTCTATCCAAATGAATTTCAAGGCTATTCCACAAACTTCTTCTATCCCCAACGTCTTAACTCCCATATACCGTAGCAACATTCCAACAACCATGAATAGAAGATTGGAATTTCCCAAATACCACTTGGGAAGAATCAAATAACACCTTAAAACTACCCATGAGACTTCTCCAAAGAATAAGAATACCACCCGAAGTGCCACTAGCTGGGTGATGATAAAAATCCCAATCCTCCCCAATTATTTTATCAACATCCTCCCTATATAAACAAGACAGCATGGATTCTACAATCCCAATTAAAAAAGACTTCATGATCGCTAACCAACTCCCTAAGGTAAAGAGAAGCCTCTTTTTTTTAAGCTCCTCTACAGTTCCAGAACAAAAAGGAAGACATTAAGAAACAAATGGGGACAGCCCCCCAGCAGCAACATTACCACCTCCCTCTAATCTCCTTCTTCTCGGAATTCCACCAATCGGCCCAAGAGATTTGATTTCTTTGGCTAGTTTAGTTTTGCTTTTACTACTAGAATTGTTCTTAGCTTCATTTGAAATATTAATTTCTTCAGATTGTAAGTCAGTCTTTATGGCTTTATCTTCAGAAATCTATTCTGAAACAGAATCTAGTATTGCTCCCTCCACAGAATTGTAAATCAGAATATTTTTTGTTTGAAGTTCTGGAATTAAAATTTCAGATCCAGAATTATGATCTTTATCAATTACAACATTTTCCAATTCCTCCAGATTTTGTATATTAGGAATTAAATTATCTGGGATTTCCTCCTCCTCTCTTTCAATTTCTCCTTCTTCTTTGTCTTCAGAATTTTCCATGAGCACATAAAATTTGTTAACATTCACCACTTCAGTAGGTGAATTAAGAGGTATTGCCTTTTCCCTGATCTGATTAGAAATAACAAAGCCTTCATCTTCCATTTGATCAGCATGTTTATCTTTTGAAATGGTTTCTCTGGTTTTGAACTTTCTTCTATTCCTGTTTTTAAATTCCACATGAATCCATGGCCCATACTCATCTTTGCCTGCTTGGGAATTTTCCACTTCCTTACCATTTGTTTCCTTATGAAGATTTGCAGTATGATTAATACTACTAACCTCCCTTTCTTTTTCTTCCTTCTTTGTTGGACAAAAATTTATTTTATGTCCAAGTTTTCCACAGTGAAAACAGAATGATGAAATTTTTTCATATTCTATTTTTTAAAAAATCTCCCTCCCATGCCATCAATCCAAAAACCACCTGGCAATTTTTCATCTAGATTAATTCGCACACAAGCTCTAGCTAATTCTCTTCTTCCCCATGTAAACATATTTCCATCAAGGAATAAAGGAACACCAACCTATGAAGCAATCTTGGTTATATTCATCTCATCCCAACAGTACAAGGGGAGATGATGCATTCTGATCCAAACAGGGGATGATAATCCCTTCAGAGAGAGAGGAGAGAAATTAGGGGTCCATTTGTCTATTCCCCCGATGTAACCTCCTACATACCAAGGACCACCACTCAACACACCTTCAAAAGCATCTTGTGTCTGGAATGAACACAAAATCCAGTTCAGGCCCAATGAAGTCAAATGGAATGACCCAAATTTACTCCATTGTCTTCTTAATTTCCAACATCAAACAGGGATAGGAATGTTATTTACTAAAACTTTGACCACCAATGAGTTCTTCAATATTAGAGCATTTGCATTTGCATAGTCTTCATTAAGTTTAATTGCTCATCCATCATCAGACATTTCAATAGATGTAAATTCTTGATTAACCTTCATACGAGCAGATGACATCCATGGATTAGAAATTTGTTGTGGTTCAGCTTGATTTTCACCCTTCTTCAACAATCCTATTCCATCATGCTTGTTCAAATTAATTTCGTTTCCACAATTAACATGCTCAGAGTTTTGAACAATGGTCAGATCATGATTTAAAGCGTCAGCTACACTGGGATCGCAAAATCTATTAACCTTCAACTTCCATCCAGATGCTGAAGCTTCAACGTCATTTTTTCCCTGAACCGGAATAAACTTCTTTTGAATAGGAGATTTAGGAGAATCTTGAGTAATTTTGATTATCTTCCCTTTACCTTCAAAAACTACAGCTTGCTGAACTGGTGGCCAAAACCCTTCGTGAATCTGCAGTGATGAATTCCTTGGAAGGACATTCTGCAACGATCCTTCAATCAGCTTCATCTGATCTTTAGAACTTCCAGATCTTCCGTCCATTCCAAGAGGAATAGTAGAAGAAAGACGGCTTGAAGGAGGAACTTAGAGTTAGAAAAATATCATTCTCTGTGCTCTACTCTGGTGCCTCGGGCGACTCTTGGGCGATCTAGGGCATCCTTCTACAGCCTTCTTATGGGGGGCTTCTCATGTGGTTTTCGGTGGATTTTACTCTATTTTTATGGTTTCCCTACATGCTTTGGTGTTTTCTATGCTGATTCTATCTCTTTATTTTGTTTTTCATTTTATTTTTCACTCGTCGTCATCTACCCCTTCGATTGCTGGGATTCCTGATGGTAAATTCCGATCTTTTGAGGAAGTTCTTATGGGCTTGTCCTCTGCTTTCTCTAAGCTTTAGTTTGTGTTGAAACTTGTTGTTTCTAGAATAGGTTGCCCTTTACCAATCATGAAGACCAAATGACAAAAAGATTGATTGTCAGTTTTTAATGGACCGTTTATAAAAAAGACTTGAAAACCCATCTAGAAAATTGAATTTTTTAATTTGACCATTCATGATCATCCCGTATGATCGTATTTCGTACGTACAAATAATTCAAAAACTATTGTGTATAAACCCATTATGAATTGATATGAAATGTATTTATATCCGATCATTGTCCGGAACGAACAGAAAATTTCAAAGTTAGTATGTATGAACTGTTAGGACAAAATGGATGAAAATAGACTAGATCAATTCGTCCCGACATGATAAAAAATATCATTCATATAAACTTTATGCAAGTACCAAACAGATCCCATCGTCGGTACAATAAAAAATTATTGTCAGTATGAACTTCATTCAAGGATGAACCAGAGGGCATCGTCCCGGTACGACTGAAAAATATCGCCCGTATGAACTCCGTTTGAGGACATACCAGAGGGCATCTTCCCGATACAAATAAAAAATATCATCAGTATGAACTACGTTCGATAGCTTACTAGAGCCGATCATCCCGATAGGAACAAAAAATATCGAGAACGAAGCAAAGCCGATCATCCCGATACGAATGAAAAATATCATCCGTACGATTTGTACTTAGAAAAATTTTGGGCCATTTCTGTTCGCTCCATTGCTCGTTAGGGAAAATAACTGAACAGATAATACTGTATGAACTTTCGTACTGTATGATCAGTTTAAAAATATAAATTTTAAGACTCTCACGTGATTGGTGTGTACTCAGTTACTCAATTACAATCACACTCTCTCAGACTCAATAAATTGAAAAATACAGACTTCAATTTATAATACACTCTAAGTTTATCTTGATTTGAAGTTTTCAATAATTCGGAGTATGATTTCCCTGAAATGTTAGTACATACAAGAGCAACAATAATTCTTCCAAAAATATGTTAAGAGAATAATAATCAAAGCAATAATATTTGGAATCATAAAACCTTATAAGTTGTAGGAATATCAAACATGCAAAATCAAATAGCAATTATCTCAATAACAATCTCCCCCTTTTTGATGATGGTAAAACCATTATTATTTGAATAACCTTTAATCGTAAATTTCTTTTTAACTTCTCCTAAATGAATAAGTATATGAATATAAGGGAATTTCTAATAAAGAATAAATTTTTTTTTTAATTTTTAAGTTTTTAACACACAAAAATGACACTCAAATGAAAAACAAAACATAAAACATGAGCAAAACAAGAATAAAATATTCAAAAGTCAAATAATATTTCTTCCCCTTTTTGACAACAACAAAAAGAGAAGAAGAAACACAAAAGAAATGTAGGAAGTCATATGAGAAACCATTGATAATTGATCTGGAAAGAGATTGAATTATAATTGTAATAATAAGATTAATATTTATTAGAGAAAAATAAAGCTTCATAACATTTAAATTAAGATATAGCATTTACAAGATAAATGTATTAAGGTTATGAAGCATTCTAGACAATTTGATAAGAAAAATTATTACAAAGGATTAATTAAAGTCAAATTCCAATACAAGATATAATTGAACGTTAGATTGATTTGAAATAAAAGATTAAAAGATAGAGGAAGGAACATATACTTGTTTGGCGACATTGCGCATCTTTTCAATTTTTATGGCACACTTTGTACATCATTTTGTATTAGACTAATTTTGTGCCTCTTTTCAATTTGCGAACTATTACATAATCTTTCTATTTTTATATATTTATACTTTTCTACAATTTTGAATTGATCTTTCCAAAATCAAAAATTTAAAAGCTCAAATTTCTTTAAGTACAAGGATACTTATATTTAAAAGCGAAATAAAAATAACATGATATCAAAATTGTAATAATAATATTAAAATTTTTATATGTCTAAAAATACCAAGAGATTGATAGCTTTAAATTGACCGAGTTATAAGCTAACTTATTTTTTTTTTTAAATTAGTTTTTCTAATGAATATAAATTTTTGTATTTCTTTTCAAATTATACCACTTTTTAGATCAATTATGTCAGGATTATCATATAGACAAATAACATTTCAAAATAAGGAACAAAATCAACTAAATAAAAATAGGACATATTTTATTGATATCAAAATAAAAGATAATACATTGGAGCTCAATTGATATCAATACACAACGAAAATATAAAAATAAACATAAGACAATTACATAGAAAACTATAAAAATTATCACATCACATCAACTAGTAAAGACAAATACAGAGAAGTACATCTATCACTTTGAGGGGCCCTAATCAAAAGGAGGTGGCTGATTGAAGACATTAAAATAACTACACATCATAGCCATGTTGGTGTTGACCGATTCAAACTGATCTCGTATCCACCCCATGTCCTGCTGGTGTTGTGAGTCTTGCTGGCATAGGTGAGTCTGAATTTGATTAAAGCACTGATCAAAATGGCGCTCAAGATGGTCAAAGCACTGGATCATATCCTGAAAGTCTGGTCTATGACCATGCACAGGCGTAGGTGCATGTGCTCCCCCTTCTCCCTCAAAATTCTCACTTCCATCACTTCTCCCAAAAATTACTTGAAATGAAGCATTAGTATAGTAGATAGGAGTTTTTAGGTGAGGATCAGGATGAACTAGATCATACTTCTTCTCAAGAATGCATCTCATAAGGTGTCCTAAGGCTATGTTCTTCTTCTTCTTATGAGAGACATGGCCAATTTAAAAAAAAAAACTCATAAATGTAGTCAATAATGAGCTGGGCTTTATCTGTATGTTGACCAATCATGATCAGGTAAGTTTCAGTAGAAAGAAGAGGAGTAATGTTGATAAGATCACCTGCTTTAGGAATTATGAAGGTTCTAAGAATATGATGGATAATTTTAGCATCTTAGTTAAAAGTGGATTCCTTAGGCAAATGACACACTTATCTAATTCCTCTAATCACTTGGTTTATTTTAGTCTAGTCGTAACTATAACTAGTGGACAAAGTATGGGCTATAATTCCTATGGTCCTTAAATTCAAAAATGCCCCCAAATATTCCTTAGTAATTTTTAACTGCTTCTTTAAAACATAAGATCTAATCTTAAATTAATAAGTGCTAAAAGTCATATTGGAAAAAAAAAATTGTGAAAAGTTTCCTTATTGTAGGAGTGAATTAGAGTGAGGATAAAGGCAAATTGGGTAGAGGCGAAATGTGGCATTACTCGAAAGATAACATTCTCTTGCAGAAGAACTCTAGAATGAGTGATTTTTGCAGAAACAAACCTAGAAAATGATTCCTCATTGGTTTTAGACAAAAAGTTGGCTTCATCATTCTTAGAGGATGGACCCTTAGCCAATCTGCCCCTTTTGCTAGAGCTAGCCATTGAAAGATTTTGAAAGATGAGAGGGTTTAAAAAGGCTTTTTAAGTGTATAAAATTTAATTTCTGAAGCCCTTCTATTTAAAGAAAAATGAACTTTCATACGTATGAAAAGAGATTCATACCGTACGATGCTTAGTTCGTACGTACGAACTAAAATTTCATGTGTACAAATAAATGCGTTCAAAATGAAATGACTTTTCAAAATCACGCAAGTTACGAGGTGTCCTTTCGTATAGGCTTTTTGATTATATGATTGTATAAATGAATAGGTGTTCATTTGGGATGATCGATTATTTAAGATCATTTTAATGATGGTTTGAATCATCCCCCACACTGATATGCTACATATTCATTTGTACAAACACCAGATTTATTCGTATGATTTGAAATAATAACTATTTCTTCTCATATAACCATCTATATGCGTACATATAAATGAATACACATCGTCCAAACAATCTAGGGATCATACAAAAATAATACGCAATCTATTCTACCCAATAATCTATATACTACAAAATTTAGTACAATACAAAATAAATTTTGTATAGTACGAATAGAACACTTTGAAAAATTCACACGATCGATCAAAAATATGAAATCAGATGTGATAATATTTTAAAAACAAACAATATAAAACGTTGAAACAAACACAAATATGTATATAAAAATAAAAAATAAAAAATACACAAATAAAAATATCAAGTTTGCAGAACATTTTAATTAAGCATTCAGGTTAATCATACCAAGCATTGCTCTTAATGTACTAAAAGTATCAAAGACTAGTAGTTTTGTAAAAATATCTACAAGTTGATTTTCAGTTAAAACATGATTTAATTCAATTTCTCCTTTGGATACATGATCCCTTATGAAATGATGCCTTATGTCAATATGTATGATTCTAGAATGTTGAATAGGATTATTTGAAATACAAATGACACTAATGTTATCACAATAAATTGGAATAGTGTCTATCATTAATCATAAATCATTCAACTATTGTTTCAACAAAAGAACTTGTTCCACATAATTTTCTAAGGCGATATATTCAGCTTTAACACTAGATAGGGCTATGAAATTCTTTTTTCTACCAGATCAAGAGACTAAAGAATTTACAATAAATTAACAAGTTCATGATGTACTCTTTTTATCAATCCTATAACCTGCAAAGTTCGAATCTGAATATCCAATTATTTCAAATGAAGAGCTGAACTTAGGATATCAAATCACTAAGTTCTGAGTTCATAAGAGATATCTCAAAATCCTTTTTACTGCTATCAAATATGATTCTTTTGGTAATAATTTAAATCTAGTACACAAAAAAATACTAAATATATTATCAGGTCTACTACCAGTCAAGCAAAGGAAAGATCTAATAATCCCTCTAAATTTTTTTTGATCAACAGATTTTTCCTTTGGGTCTCTATCTAACTAAATTGAGAAACTCATAGGTATACTAACAGGTTCAGCATTGTTCATTTCATACTTTTTGAGGATGTCCTTAACATACTTCGACTAACTAAGAAATATACCCTCCTAAATTTACATAATGCTAAATCATAGAATGTAGCTTAAATCTCCCATTAAACTTATTACAAATTCACTATTTATTATTTTAGAAAAATCATCACAAAGATTTTTATTTGTAGATCCAAAGATGATAACGTCAACATAGATTTGTATAATGAGTACATCATCTCTTATTTTCTTCAAAAAGAGAGTTGTGTCAACACTTCCTTTTTCAAAAGATCTCTCAAATAGGAAGGTGCTTAACCTCTCATACCAAGCCCTAGGTGCCTATTTCAATCCATACAAAATCTTTTTTAATTTTAAAACATGATTTCGATATTTTGAATTTTCAAAATCTAGAGGTTGTTCAACAAAAACATCACCTTAAATTATCCCATTTAAGAAGACACTTTTAATATTCATTTTATACAATTTAAATCATCTAAAATAGGCAAAGACTAACAAAATCCTAATTGCTTTAAATCTTGCTACAAGGGCAAAAGTCTCATCAAAATCAATCCCTTCAATCTGATTATACCCCTTAGCTATCAATCTAGCCTTATTTTTAACAACAACTCATGTGTCATTTATTTTATTCTTAAAAACCCACTTAGTTCCAACTACACTTTAATCAGTTGGCCTTACAATTAATTCTCAAATTTAATTTCTTACAAATTGATTCAATTCTTCTTGCATTGTCAAAATTCAAAATTTATCCGAAAGTGCTTGATCAATATTTGTGGGTTCAATCATAGAAATAAAGGCTAAATAATTGACTTCTTTACTTATTCCATGCCTAGTCCTAACACCCTCACTAGGTTCACCTAAAATCAATTCATTTGAATGGTTTTTAGAAAATCTTAAATATCTAGGCATCGAGTTTTCTATCTTCTACTTTTCATCCAAAACAATATTCACAATCTTTTGGGAGTTATTTTCTATCTCATTATCTTTTAAAATTGGCTCTTCCAAAACTCCAGATTCATCAAACACAATATGTGTGGTCTTCTCAATTACCATAGTTATTTTATTAAATACTCTATAAGATTTTCCAACACTAGAGTATCCAAGAAAAATTTCTTTATCTGATTTTGGATTAAATTTTTCTAAGACAGATTTTTCATTATTGTGTATGAACATCTTACATTCAAAAATATACAAATGTGATAAATTAGGTGTTCTATCCTTAAGTAGCTCATAGGATATTTTATTTAAATTCGAACTGATGTTCACCTTATTTAGAATATAATATGCAGTGCTAACCACTTCAGCCCAAAAATATTTAGGAAGTGAATATTCTACCAACATGGCTCAAGGGCTTCTATCAATATTTTATTCTTCCTTTTGACTATCCCATTCTGTTGAGAGGTTCTAGGTGTTGAAATATTGTGATAAATCCATTTCTCTTTGCAAAAATTCTTAAATTTTTCATTTTCAAATTCACCGCCATGAACACTTTGAATCATTAATATCTCACATCATAGTTTCCTTTTAATCTAAGTTAAAAAATCTCTGAACTCCTTAAATAATTCACTCTTATGATATACAAATTTAACACAAGTGAATCTTAAAAAATCATCCACAATAACAAATTCGTATACCTTCCCTCTTAGACTTATAGTTCCAATCGGTCCAAAAAGATCTATATGCAAAATCTCTAATGATTTACTAATTCTAAGATCCTTATTGGACTGAAAAGAGGACTTCACCTATTTTCCTAATTGACATGCATCGCAAAGGTGATCCTTAGTAAAGTCTAGTTTTTGTATACCTCTCACTAAGTTTTTTTGGGTAATTCTTCTAAGATTTTTCATGCTAGAGTGACAAAATCTCCTATGCCAAAGACATGATTCATCATAAAAAATTTTTAAACAGAAAACACTAAGAGTTTTGATATAATTTAAATATAGCATATACACATTATTTACCCTTAAACCATGTAAAACATCATTACCATTTAGGCTCAAAATGCAACTAGTAGGAAAAAATTTAATACTATATCCTTTATCACATAACTAACTAATACTAAAAAGATTATGCTTTAAGCCTTCAACTAGTATCATATTTTCAATAAAAAAGTTTTGTAAGTTTCCAATAATACCTGATCCAACCACCTTCCTAGTGGAGTTATCTCTAAGTGTAACCTTACCTCCACTTCTGGCTTCGAGCAATATAAACTACTTAGTATCTCCAGTCATATGCTTTGAGCAACCACTGTCCATGTACCAATTGCTCTCACAAGACCTTATATGAGAGTATCCCTAAAAAATCATCAAATATTAGACTTGAGAACTCAAACTACTTTGGGTTCACCTTTTGACAATTTAAAAATAGATGCATGTATGATATGTCTAGGTTTATGCATGTTAGGTCTCTACACTAAATGAGTTTTTTTATCTAAAGTACGAGTGTGTGATATATGTCCATTCAATCCATAAGTATAACATCTAATTCTAGGAAATAGATTTCTCAATCTTCTATAACTGTTCTAATTCTTCCTAGGTTATATAAATTTTGTATACAAAATAGGATTAGTAAAATCTTCAAGTGTTGGGGGTTTCCTATTTTCCTCAAGTGCTTTTACTTTCAACTTCAAAAATGCAATTACATCTTCTAACACATGATTGGAAAAAATTAAATGATGTTCTCTATTTGCTAATTCATTCTTAAAATTTTTAAAGACTTTTTCCAATTTAGCATATGATGAAATTAAAATCTCATTTTTCTTATTCAAATCATTTAATTTATCAAGTAAGCTCATGTGGTTGTTATTTATCAATACATGATCATTCCTAAGGATTTCATATTCTTTTCGCAATTCTTGTAATTCTAAGTTAAGACTAGTATGCATTTTCTTAAGCTTCCTATATGCATCATGTATTCTTTTAGAAACTTCAAAAAGTTCAGCATAAGTTAAGTCACATACCTCTTCTTGATCCGACTAATCAAGATTATCGGCCATCAAGCACAAGTTGATGACTTCCTCCTCCTTTTTAGTTTCTGACGAGTCTGAAGCTGAGTGCCCAGAAAGCTCTTTGGAATTTCTTCTTGTCTTTTTTCTCTTTTGATTTCACCTTTACCATCTTCTTATTAGAAGTAGCTTTAAGTTTTGGGCAGTCTGATTTTACATGTTTGAGTTTCTTGTATTCATAGCAAATCACATCATTTGAAACCTTGTCATTCTTATAGAATTTACCTCTATTCCACTATTGGAGTCTCTTATGTTTCCTCTTTAGAAAGTTCCTAAATTGCCTAGTCATTAAGGCAATGTCATAATCATCCTTAGGTTATGATGGATCACTATCTGACTCCTCCACTTTTAGTGTAATGTTCTTCTCCTTTCGTGGCTCTCCTACATCAATCTTTCTTTGACTCACTCATTGCTCGTAAGAAATTAGTGATCCAAGAAGATTGTCAATAGAGTAAATATTTAAGTCCTTAGACTCTATAATAGCAGTTATTTTTGCATCATAAGTAGTATGAAAATAATAGCGAATCTCATTAACCAGTTCAATGTTTATTAATTCCCTACCTAATGCATGCAAAGAAGTGAGTATCTATGTGAATCTTGTGTACATGTCAGAAATAGATTTATTAGGTTTCATGCAAAATAATTTATATTCATGTAATAAGATGTTAAATCTAGATTGCTTTACTTCGTTAGTCCCTTCATAAGTAATACAAAGTCTATTGCATATGTCCTTTCCACTTTTGCAAGTAGAAACCTGCAAGTAGTCTTCAGATTTAAGTATACAAAAGAAACTGTTTAAACATTTAGCATTTAGTTGTGTTAAGTCACGTTGTTCTTTTTTTGAAGAAAATGCAGCAAATTGCATTAAAGGAAGAGCTAAGAAGTTATTACAACACTAAAGACTCAAAACAAAAGATTCCTCCTTTAACATAGACATAAATAAAGGAGGAACCTTATTCATAATAACATTATCCCAAATAAATGTGCACAAAATACCATAGTTAACACATAAATCAGCTAACTTATTACAACATCTATCAACACAATTGAAAATGACATTATTAAACTCATTAAATAGATGAATGTCTTCATACCTTGCGTCTCCCTTTTGTTTAACCTTCTTCAAGAACTTCATGACATTGATATTGTCACCTTCAATAATGATTCCCTTGTATTTAAACATATAATCTTTTAACATCTCCTTAATAGATTGAGTTTCCAATAATTCCAAATGAGATATGTCCCTATGTATATACAGTTTCCCAAATGCTAGTAGGAATCTTTCTTTGTGATCATGGAAAACTTCTCCAAAACCAACTTTATATGAGGAAAGTAATGTAGCATCCAAGTTTACTTTATGCCAATTAGGTGGAGGGGGATGCCAATGAAGATTAGACAACCTAGAAGGTTGGTTGACATCCCATATACCTGAGAATCTTCCTATCCCTTGAGCAGAAATTAAAGCATAGCTCATTGCATACGAAGAAATTACCAAAGAGCTACTTCTTTCCCATTGTGTATAAACTTATTTCTTGACTTCTAAGTTAAATACACCATAGAACAGTAAATTTTGATCAAAAAGGGACTTAGAGATGAGAGGCACTTACAGGAATTAGATAATGAATTGGATTCCTGAAAAGTAAAGCCCCATTCCTTGATTTGTTTAAGGACATCCTTCAGTTTCTCACAATTAGCTGCAACATGGTCTCTATCTTCACTTACATTGCAATTTCTTGGGAAGAGATTATCCCTTTGCGAACTTCTATGTTCAAGGAATTCACGAGTAGGCAGGCCATTATTGAAAATCATCCACCATAAAGTCTCCACCTTCGGATTAAGCTTGGCTTTCTTCAACCAGCTCCAAAACAGCACCAGTTGTGGTTGAATCACCGAATTCTCGAATACCATGGAAGATATTGACCTCCCATTATTCTGGAACATAAATTCCATTCTATCTTCATCCAACCCCTTGGAATATTGGTTTGTAAGATTACACTTACAAGATCTTCCCCCATGATTCTTCTCATATACTCCACGTTCCAGCTCCCATTATAAAAGAAATTGGAAACTATAAATCTGCTACAGTCTAGAGGAGTAATAAAGGTTGGCCATTTATTAATGCTTTTTTCCAAGATCCATGTATAAAAAATACATCATTGTCATTCCCATTAGCAACTCTTCATCTAATTAATGGCCTTAAAGATTTTCCTCCCATCATAATGATCTTCCAAGCTGATGATCCTATTTTTTTTATTATCTGCCTTTTCCAGCAGATTTCCATACTTTGGATAGAAGACTTTGTTTAAAAAGGATTCTTTGTCAGACATATATTTCCTTGAAATTTTGGATCTCAACAGACCATCTTTAGTAGAGCAAGAATGGAGAGCTCTACCTCTCCATTTGGTTGGCAAGCACATAGTAGACCAATTAACATAATGTATGCCTTATATTCCATAGAATTTGTTCCAAATATAGCTTCTACAAATCTTGTCTACCACATCAAGAATACTTTTAGGCACAAGGGATTTAGTGCAATGAAATATAGAGAAGGATAATAAGATAGTTTTAGTTAATAATATCTTTCCTACTAAAGATATCATTCCTCCTCCCCAAATGTTTGTCATTTTCAAGGCTTTATCAACAATAAAAATAAAATCTTCTTTAACTAACCTTCTCATTGCAAGTTTCACACCAAGGTAAGACAATTGTTTGGCTATTTTGAAACCCATCAATCAGGCAATAGACTTCTTCCTCCTTCTACAATCCATTCTGCAAAGGGAATTTCAACTCTAATTCCATCAACTAATCTAGTTGGTTGTGTATATCCTTCTTGTACTAAGATCTACATATGCTAATCAAGTGAATGTAAAAAAGTAGATATGCATGTTTTCCAAAAATCAAAAGGAATGTTATCAAACAAAGGAGGTCTAGTGATTGAATACCCTTCAGGTGTGTTCCAGTTTCTAAAACAAGCCATGCTTGTTAATCAAAAAGTAGTCTAAACTTATGAATTTGAAACTATGCTCTGATTCCACTTGTTGAAACTTATTGATTATAGAATAGGTTGTTAGACCTAAACTAACATCCTAAGGCTAACCAAGAGGGGGGTGAATTGGTAATTTAAAATTTTAACCCTTTCTTGGATTTTAAATTCTAAAATTGATTACAAACTTGAGCAAGTTGATTTTAGAATTTTTAAAATAATTTTTTAACCACAAAAAATAAAACTTGCATAAACTAAAAGTAGAGGAAATAAAAAGACACAAAGGTTTATAGTAGTTCGGTCAAACATGATCTACATCCACTCCATGAAGTCTCCCACTTTAGGTATTACACAATTAACAAAGTGACTCTCCTTTTGCTCCTACATCAAGTTGGAGAAGCCTTTATAAAACTCTTTTCCACCAATCCCCGGTGTGGCAAAGAACTGTCATCCTTTCACATGCTCCAAGTGTAGGTAGAGAACATTCGGCTGTTCACACTCTCCAAGTGTAGGCAGAGAACCTTCATCCTTTCACACCCTCTATAGGCAGAGAACATTTGGCTATTCACACTCTTCAAGTGTAGGTAGAGAACCTTCGGCTGTTCATACTATCCAAGTGTCGATAGAGAAATGAATTTTCTTGAAAGATCTTCGTACGAGCAGCCTAGAAAGACAAGAGGAAGAGTGAAGAAACATAAATTACACATAGATATCCTTTACTTTGAGTAATCATGTGAACCCTTTACACTCAACTAGGAAGAAATCTCTCTCAAACACTCTCTCCTTCAATTACCCTTTACCAATCATGAAGGCAAAATGACAAAAAGACTGATTGTCAGTTTTTAGTGGACCTTTTATAGAAAAAATATGAAAAACCATCCAAAAAATTGAAATTTTCAATTTAGACCGTCCATGATCGTCCATTACAATTGTATTTCATACATACAAATAGTTCCAAAACTATTGCATATGAACCCATTGTGAATCGGTATGAAATGTATTCATACCCGATCATCATCCGGTATGAACTATATTTGTCCAGTATGAAAAGAAAATTTGTAAGAGTAAGTACGAACCGTCAAGATGAAATGGATGAAAATAGACTAGAGCTATTAGTCCTGGTATGATAAAAAAATATCATCCATATGAACTTTGTTCGAGGAAAAAATAGAGCCCATCGTTCTGGTACGATAAAAAATTATCGTCCATATAAACTTCATTCGAGGATGAACCAGAGGGTATCATCCTAATACAAATGAACAATATCATCTGTATGAACTCCATTTGAGGATATACTAGAGGGCATCATCTCGGTATGAATGAAAAATATCATCCGTATGAACTACGTTCGAGAGCTTACCAGAGCTTATCGTCCCAGTACGAACAAAAAATATCATCCAAATGAACTTAATTTGAGAAAGAACCAGAGTCGATCATCCTGATATGAATGAAAATATCATATGTATGATTTATAATTAGAAAAATGATGGGTCATTTCTGTTCGTTTCATTGCTCGTTAGGGAAAATAACTGACCAGATCATCCCGTATAAACTAGTTTTATACTATACGATCAATTTAAAAATATGAATTTTAATACTCCCCCGTTGTTTGTGTGCTCAGTTACTTAATTACAATCACACTCTCTCAGACTCAATAAAATGAAAAATACAGACTTCAATTTATAATACATTCTAAACTTATCTTGATTTGAAGTCTTCAATAATCTAGAGTATGATTTCCCTAAAATGTTAGTACACACAAGAGCAAAAATAATTCTTTCAAAAATATGTTAGGAGAAATAATAATCAAAGCAATAATATTTACTATCATAAAAAATATAGAAGTTGCAAGAATATCAAGCTTGCAAAACCAAATAGCAACTATCTCAATAGTTTGTGCAAACTTTGTTTAAGGGTTATCCCTCTTTAATGTTTGATGATTCAATTTTTTCTTAGTTAGCTGCTCCTTTTGCCCTTACTCTGGTTGGAAAAAATTTTTTAGGCGTCGTAATCTTGATATCATTCATAAGTTTTTCATTAATCTGTATCTTGCTGGTTCCTTTCACATTGGTCTGCTGATCCACGGCATGTGGCCATTCAGCTGAGCAATGACTTTATATATAGCCAAATTTTTTGAGAAGGTCTTACTACATCAAGGCCTGTCAAATGCAACTTCTCAATTAGACACCAAATTTTAATGTCCGTAAAGAGTCGCCAATTGCTCCTATTTGGGTTTCTTTCCCCAACATGAGGCTCCATTTTTTTAATTCACAAATACTTTTCGTTCTTGCTTATATTCTTGGTAGGTCTTTACAAATTGATCAGGCCACGATGTCCGTTTCATGTCCGTCTGTGTCTCATGTCCTCATTGAGCTAGACATTTTTAAAAAGCATCCTACAAAGATTTGGTTAGGTTCTAAATTTAATGATTATTTCCATAAAGTCAAAATTAAAAAATTTCCTATCTTTTGCGCCCATTATAGGATGGACAGGAATGGCTTAACTGAGTGTTTTAAGCTTCACTCGAATCTTGAGAAGGAGAAGTCCAAGGTGAAAGAGGATATTTTGAAAAAAAAATGTTAATGATACTTTGGTTCTACGTACGGCTGAGACTTATATTGAGAAAGATTAAGGTAATGAGATGGCTATTATTTAGCCTGAATTTATTAAGGCTAAACCTATGGTTTCTAATGGTGTTGCTGGGTTCATCCAGCAAAGTGTGGATCCCAAACCGAGTAGTTTGCTTTGTTCTGAACTCTATGGAGGGGAGACCCAAATGCTTCATATTTAGTCTGATAGCAATATTATTTCACCTCTTAATTATAACCTTTATGTGTCTAAGGAAAATTTAGTTGAGATGGAAATTATTGATATTGATCCTAATCAGCATACTTCTATATTTTTTAATGCTCTGGCTAATGAGATTATTCCAGAGAGTGATGAGCCCATAAGGCTCGAGGTGGTTTTTCCCATTGTGAAGTTGGATAGAGCACAATCTGACACTTTGGCATACAATAAAACTATAATTGAAGATGGAATTCTCCTTATTGAAGGTAATTTATATCTTTCTAGGGGGCTATTAGGTATGATGAATGAAATTAATTTTCCTTTAAATGATAGTTATCTTAGTGATGCTTTTACTAATACAGAGGAGGTGCATATGTTGGATAAATGTTTTGCTAAAGATGGAAATGACCTGAGCTTTTCTAAGAGTCGTGGTAAGAGAGGTAGAAAACCAAGGAATGTTCTTTTACAGTCTCCTTGAAACACACATTCTCATATTTCTCATTAATCTTTTTTTTTTTTTTTTTATGTTTAACGCTATTATCTGGAAGGTTAGGGTATTAGATTCCCATTTTCCAAAGTTAGAGTTAAAATTTATGATGTATTTATAATGTTTCTATTCTTGTGTTATTGGAGCCTCTTTTCTGTGGATAAGTTATTTGGTACTACTAAATTTCTAGGTTTTAAACATGCTTTTGAAAATGCGTCTAATAAAATTTGGGTCTTTTGGAAAGAATTTGTTAGAATTGATGTCATTAGGGATTATATTCAAGTCCTGCATTGTAATATTAAAAGTCTAGTTTTTAATATTATGCTGCGTCCTCTCATTATACTAGAAAGATTTTATGGGAACAAATTGTCCAATTTCATAATATTTATAATCTTCCATGGCTTATTGGAGGAGATTTTAATACTATAATTAATCCTATTGAATAGATAGGGGGTTCTCTTCCTATTTATCAGTCTATGGAGGATTTAAATTGTATAATAATGGATTCTAATATGATTGATATTGGCTTTACTGGTAATAATTTCATGTGGAATCATGGGCATTTATATCAAAGGTTGGATAGGGTTCTTTTTAATGATGTTTGGTTTATTCCTTTAAGTGCACTAATGTTGAGCATCTTAGCAGGATTCTTTCAGATCATTTTCCTTTTTTATTAAAATTTATAATAGTCCTATATTTTCGCCTCCTCAATTTAGATTTCAAAATATGTGGTTGCTTCATGACTCTTTTTTGGATGTGGTTAAGAATAATTGACAGGCCCCTCTGATGCCGGATAACCCTATTGTTGTTATGAATACACTTTGGCTGAAGCTTAAAAGGCTTAAGTAAGTCTTAAATTGGTGGAACCATCATGTTTTTAAAAATCCTTTTTCTTACATTCTAATTGAGGAGGATAGGGTGAAGTTCTATGAGAAGAAAACTCAGCTGGTTCCTTCTGATACTAACATCTCTTTGTTAAAAGAGGCTAAGGAGGCTCTTCATAAATTACAATTTCAAGAAGAAACATTTTTAAATTAGAAAGTGGCTGTTAAACATTTGGTGGAAGGGGACAACAATACTAAATACTTTCATGCTTTAGTTAAGAAGAAACGTGCGATTAATTCTATTTTAAGATTAATTGGGATGATGGTTTGTTACTGAAGATTATGATGATATTTCTAGTTTGGCTGTTCAACATTTTCAAAATCATATGTATAAAACCTTTATCCCCTCTATTATTAACAACCTTTATATTATTCCTAATCTTATTTCTATTGATGATAATATTGGTTTGTCTAATTCTCCTTCTCTTAAAGAGGTTAAGGATATTATCTTTGGTATGAAGGTTGATTCTGTTGCTAGTCCGGATGGTTTTACGACCAAGATTTTTCAGAATTCTTGGCTTCTTATATATAATGATCTTTTTTTGGCTATTACTAAAAATTTTAATGGTTTTCCTATACCTAAGTTTTTTACTTCTACCTCGATCGTGCTGATTCCCAAGAATAATTCGGTGAATTCTTGGAATGACTTTAGACCTATTTGTTTGTGTACTATCTTTATAAATTGCTTTCTAAAATTTTAATGAATCAGTTATCTGTGTTTCTTCTTAAAATTATTTCTCCATTTCAAATGGGTTTTGTGAAAGGCATGCTATTGCTGACAATATCCTCATGGTGCAAGAGTTTTATCAAGATTTGGATGTCAATGTTAGAGGTGGTAATATGATTCTTAAATTGGATATTGCCAAAGCATATGATCATATTAATTGGAATTTCATTTACAAAATCTTCAATTTATTTGGTTCTGATTTTAAGTTCATCAATCTCATTAAAAATTGCATTGAAAGTCCATACTTTTCTATCATTGTGAATGGCAAGAGCCATGGTTTTTTTAAGGCTTCTCATGGGTTGAGGCAAGGGGATCCTATTTCCCCTGCTCTCTTTATTATTTCTACTGATTATTTATCCAGAGGTCTTGCAAATCTTTTTGCTAAGTACCCTAGCCTTAATTTAAGAGTGTTAGGTGGCTTTAAAATTTCATATTTATGTTTTGATGATGATAACATTATTTTTACTAATGCTTCTATGAGAAACATTAATAGGGTTGTAGATTTTTTTAACCATTTTGAGTTAATTAGTGGCTTGGCTTTGAATAAACAAAAGTGTTGTTTTAATGTTGCTAAGAAAGTTCCTACTGTTCGTATTCTAGCTATTAAGAATATTACTAGTTTTAGCCAAGGTATTTTGCATGTACTTGGGTGTTCCTCTTTACAAGGGTAGAAAAATGTCTTTTCTTTTTGATGAATTAATTACTGTGCTACTTAAAAGGCTTTCTTCTAGGGATGATAACTTCTTGAGCTTTGGGGGCCATCTTACCCTCATTAAAAGTATTCTTTGGTCTACCCCAGTTTATACTTTTCAAACTTTATTTCCTACTAAGACCGTGTGTAATAGGATTGATAGAATTATTAATGAATTTTTCTAGAAAGGTATGGGTAGCAGTTCCAAAATTCACTGGACTTCTTGGCCAAACTATTGTGGGACTTTGTATGAAGGGGGTTTAGGCTATAAATCCTTATATGATTGGCTTTTGCTTTTTCTTTCACGTTATGGTATAATTTTTGTGCAAATGGGATGCTTCAGGCTAAATTTATGGTTGCTAAGTATTGTGGGTGGAGGCATCCCACCATGTGTATTTTCAGTAAAGACAATTCTAAAATTTGGCATGACTTTGTTTTATTAAGTGACTTGTTGAACCGTATATTATGCGGGGTCTGGGTAATGACAATATTTTCTTTTGGCGAGTTCGTTGGTTGGATGGCCATTCGATTGACTCTTTTACCAATACTTGTTCCAATGTTAAGGTGAAGGTTAACTATTTTTTCTCTAATAATGGTTGGAATTTAGAGAAAATTTCTAGTGTTTTGGCTGATTTTCTTATTCAGAGTATTTTAAAGATTCCTCTCAATTTCAATGTGAATGATGTTTAGCTATGTACCTTGACTAAAGATTGTTCTTTTAGACTTATTGATTCTTGGCATTCTTTTAGAACTAAGCATGATTTTTTTAAGCATTATCAATTTATTTGGCATAAAAGCATTCCTTCTATTTGAAGAATTTTACATAAGTTTATTCCTACTGATGACAAATTTGATCAAAAGAGGCTTTATTCTTCCCTCTAAATGTTAATGTTGCTACCATGTGAATAATATGCATCATGTTTTCATTTACGGGACATTAGCTGTTAAAGTTTGGACTTATTTTGAGGATATTTTCCATTTCAATTATTTAATAATGTTGGTTTCTATTAACTCTATGCTTAGTTGCTGGTTTATTAATTCTAAAGGCCATATTAAGAATGTGATCCCTTCTCTTATCCTTTGGTTCTTATGGTTGGAGAGAAATAATTCTCGTTTCAATGGTGTTGCTGTGAACTCTCAGAGAATTATCCATAATATGAAGGATAAAGTTGTGGCTCTTTTTTCAGCTACTTTACTATCTTTTAAGAGCTTTAAAAATTGTTTTTTTACTGCTGCAGCTTTTGGCATTAACTTGGAGTTGGAGTCCTTTGTAGATGTCCTTAGGTGTATTTTCTAGATGAAGCCCCCTTCCAATTTTTTAAAGTTTAATGTGGATAGTGCTAGGAGGGACTCTATTATTGCTTGTGGTGGTGTCTTGGGTGATCATCAGGGTAACTATTTTTTTGGTTTTGCTGGTCCTATTGCTATTGCTGATGAGAAGTATGCTACCACCTATGTTATTCTTCATGGTTTAAGTATTTATTTTAATCTTAATTATATTAATGTTGTTGTGGAGGTGGGCTCTTATTTTGATTATAAGTCTCTTAATTTTAGGGAAGATAATGTTTGTTCTTCTGCTCTATTCTATTTAAAGAGGGATATTAGGAATTTAAGGAAAGATTTAAACTATTCTTTCTATGTTATTGTTGACGATGGTAATGCTGCTGCTCAGGAGATTTCTAAATGGGGTTGTAGTTTGGATGTTTTAATTGTTATTTTGATTTTCCATTTGCCTTGTAATGTTAAGGGCCTCTTAAGATTGGATCAAATTGGTGTCCCTTATTTTAATTCTTAGTGGTGTCGTGGTTACCCCTTTTGGATTTTTTTCTTTTGGCTCCTTTCTGTGGTATTTTTATTTATCTTGTTGGTGTTGTGTTCTATGTATGGATCTAAATTTCCATTTTACGCTCTATTTGGCTGGTTGTTGTGTGGTTGGACAGTTTGCATATTCATGTTGCTTTGGATGCCTGATGTTGGTATTCTTGGAGTATTTTCCTTATGTATGGTGTTTTTTTGGATGGGGACTTGAGCTATGATTGCAACCGTGATATTACTGATGGTTTTTTCAAAATGCTTCTCTCCTTTCAACTTATTTTGGCTAGTTGGGGATTTATGTGGGTTGGTGCTCGTTATGGGAGCTATATTTTCACAATGTTGTTATCCTTCCAACTGGTTTTGGCTGGATGGGGATTTATATGAGTTGGTGTTCTTTCCTAGTGTTTTTATGAGTTTTATTGTTTTGGTTTTCTCGGTTAGACCTGTCTATTTATGGGAGCTATGTTTGGCTCTACTCTGTATAGGCTGTATTATTTTGAGGGCTTGGTGCTAGGTTTCCTTAACTATATTTTAGGCCTTACGAGTTCCCCTATTTCTAATCGGTTGCTGGCTTTCTTGGCTGGTTGCATTTTTGGGTTTTTCATGGTATATTGGTTGGGGTTAACTGGGAGTTTTTCTAGTATTCAGCTGTTATTAGTTATGGGAGGAAATTTATGCCAATTCTTATTGGTAGGATTGAGTGTAGTGTGGATTACTTGGGTGATGTTTTTTGGTTGAATGTTTATCTGAGCTCTTTGAGTCTTTATCCAATTGTTTGTTCTACTTTTTGGCAGCCTCCTTTTAGTTACACTTATTTTTATAGTTATTTCCTTATTGAGTTAGATTTTGGCTCCTATTTATACTACATTTATGCTATTTTGTGCTATAATTTCTTTGATTTTTAGGTGGATTGGTTCATGACTTCTTTCAAAGATTTTTGCAGAAAGATGGTGCTTCAAGATATATTTATGATCTTTCTTTATCGAATGCTTGGTTTTAGCATCATTAGTTTGTTATTAGGTATTTTTGTAATCTGGCTTAGTGGAGATAATCTGCTCTTAGGATTTCTTTTGTTTTGTTTTGTAGCTCGTTGGAGAAGTAGTGAGTTAATGGTCTCCCTTAAGGACTTTGTAATCATTTTTTTAATATTAACGCGCTGGCCTCTCTGTGGGTTTTAACAAAAAAAAAAAAAGTGTAATGTATAACTTTGATGGTGGAATATAAGAAAAATAAGGAATATTAAAATAAAATGTTGGCATGCCTAAATATATGAGCTCACAATATTTTCTTTTCATCCTAACGAGCTCCATAGAAATCTAGGGATGTATCTGCTCTAAATTATATTACCATGAAGAGACCAATTAGGAAAAATATGAAATTTGTAATCATCAACACAAAATATTTTTATTAAATATTATATGCACTATTCTACTATTTTATTTAGTGATAAAAACTTAAAAAAATTATTTTTATTTCAATAGGATAATTCAGGTAATTAGAGAAAATGATAGTATTTTATTGTAATCAAACACTTTCTCTTGGGTTAGACACTTTACGCTATCATTTTATTACTTTATTCATTATGTATACATATATGTTTTAAGTGGGGGCTTGTTCATTACATATAAAAATTCAAAGAATTATTTAGGAGTGATAAATCACATAATTCTTATATCATTCAAAAGTTCACTCCACAACTCCCATATGTTTTTAGCACTGTTCCTCAAAAAGTGATTTACTTATTGCAATTTTAATTATATTATTAAATAAAATCCATATTTAGACCTACTTGTAGCTTATATTTAAATTTTTTACTATATATGTTCATTATTATATACTTTAGGGATTAAAAGGAACCTTTGGTATTTGATTCTAAAATAGAAAGGACCTTTAAAAATTTTGAAAAGCTGAAAAGATTATGAAAATGTCTAAACTAGTACCAATTGTAAATCATTATAGACCTCTTAGGGATTATGATAACCCTATAGTAGATGAAATTCATTAGAGCATTAATAAACCTATCATCCGAGATAATAAATTTAAATTAAAACCTTCTATAACTTAAATAGTTCAAACTTTCTAATTTTGAGGAAGTTATATTAAAGAGCCTTATTTAAATTTAGCCAATTTTTAAGAATTTTATAAAATATTTAAGTATAATGGTGAAGCTATTAGACTTAGATTATTTTTATTTTCTCTAAGAGATAAATCTAAGATGTGATTAAATTTTTTACCCCTAGGCTTTATAACCACAATAATTGTGTTGGCTCAAATTTTTTTTTCTAAGTATTTTTCAACTTAAAAGACTACTAAGCTTAAAAAAGGTATCACATTTTTTTGCTGAATTTGAAGGAGAAACAATTTATAAGAGTTTAGAGAGATTTTAGAAAACACTTAGAAAATGTCCTCACCAAGCTTTACCTAATTGGATAGTTATTCAAATTTTTATAATGGATGACTAGGATCTCTTAGAAAAATTATAGATTTTGTAGCTGAAGGATCATTAATATATAAACCTTTCGAGGAAGCATATTAATTAATAAAAGAAATGGATAGTAATAATTTCTCATGGCCTATTGATAGGGTTAATCCTAAAAGAGTAGCTGAAATTTTTGTATCATATGCTTTATCTCTTTACTTCACAAGTTGTAATTTTTAAGAAGTTGGGTAACATAGGAGTAAATTCTAGATTAGGATCAGAATTATCTATGCAATTGGAGGAATAGGATTTAAATGAAGATAGCAATGTATAAAAGATTAAAAAAATATTAATTTAATTTGAAGAAAAAACAATCCCTACTCCAATAAATATAATCAAAGTTGGAGAAACCGTCCTATTTTAGTTAATCAAATAATATTGGTGGTATTATTTAAAAAATTCTAATCAAAATAATCAAGGAGAAAATTAGAACAATTCTTAATAACCTGCTGATAATACTTGACCTTCATATCCTTCAGGATTTAACCAAAATAATCAGTTTGGAAATAAAAAAAGCACTTTTGGAAGAGGTAGTGTGTATATAGGGACTCAATTATAAAATTAAACTGCTTCTATTTAAAAATTAGAAACTCAATTTAAGTCATCTTGTAATTTCAGTTAATATTAGACCTCTCATTTTTTTGCCATACAATATCAAAGTTAACCTAAAGAAGAAATGAAAAAGATATCATCATAAACTACTTAAAGAATAGTAGTGATGTACCCTAGCTAAATTAATAAATATGGGCAAGTATGATTGAATATTATAAACTTAGTGTTATTTAATTAGGAGACAACTCATTTTATGTTTAAATAATTATTTGTAAAAAAACATAGAGCCACAGCGTTGATGGTCTTCCACAGTGCTGAGGTGTACCATAACAGTTTTAAATCAAATTTTAGCACCGCGATGCTCGTGAAGTTATAAAATGGGTAAGTTTGAAATTTGGTTTTCTATATGTGCAAATTTTTTTTGTAACAATGTTATTCTTCCTAAAAAAGAAATGAAGTTCACTTAAAAAAAGAAGATTTCTTTTCTATTCTAAATATTTAGAGTTATGTCATTGTTGAAAAACTTCATAAATTTTGAAATAAAGTTCATAAAGATACAAAGATTTATAATGCAAAAATGAAGAAGATGCAAGGGCATGAGATTCTAAATCATGAATTTTCTCCTACCCAAGCTGTTCTACTTTTTTATTTTCAGAAGAAATTTACTGTGAAAAACTTAATTCTAGATGGATTAGCATTTTCACTATTATTAGAGTATATTTTAATGGTGCTATAAACGTTTAGGATAAATAAACTTTTCACGTGTTCAAAGTTAATGGTCGTAGATTGAAACTTTGTTTATGATGATGATAATGAAGAAGAAATATCTTGAATATGCTAATTTGGAATCTTCATTTTCTCTGTATTTAATTTAAGAGGAGAAATATTCTTACATTTATTTAGTATAACATTTCTCTTTGTTTTGGGGAGATTTTAGTGAAGTGATAAATTTCTATATTGTTCATTATGTAATGATAGGAGTTATGGCCTTGAGAACCACTACTTGTGATGTTATATTTGTTCTTGAATCTCTAGTTATTCTATATTATGTGTTTAATTTAATATGTTTTAGATGTTTTGTACATTTGTATCATTCATATGAATGAATGTGTTTTTACTAATATTTCAATTATGCTTATATTTATATATGATTTGAAATCCCCTTAGTTTTGCACTGTTACATTATCTTCCATTAACGTCTATATATTATGATTTTATTATTGCTTAATTAAATACTATTTTATAATACATATATTAGAAAAACTAATAATTAGCTAACTTATATCATTGGAATTATTGACTTAACTTGAATTCAAACATTATACATTTATACATTAACCTTTGAATTGAAAAATAAATAATTAAAGTTAAAGAATAGATAAAAGTAGATAAAACTAAAAATTATAGTAACTTAAATTTGCAGTTACCAATCTTTTTAAATCCTTAACATCAAAATTAATAAGTCTGTAAGAGATTTTAAGCAAAACTAATATTCAAAATCATTAATTATGTACTCTATAAAAATGTAAAGAAAAAATAAAAGAGTTGTAAATTGGTATCAGTTAAAAGCTTAGAGTATGATTGCAATTTTATACTTAATTTATAAAGGATAATATAGGAGAACTAGTACAAATGTTGGTAAACTAATAAACTTTAAATTTTTAACAACAAACCTTTCTATTCTTTAAGCTACATTATTCAATTCATAATTCATAAGTCAATTGTTGTATTCATAACATATAAATTTAAAATAAGCAATAGTAAAGGTGACTCGTTAGGGTAATTATTAGGATTTTTATAAACTAGAATGATAACTTTATTCATTTCAACTACTTCTAGACTTTGATATATTCTCAATTATTTTATTAAATTTAAATTATCAATTTTATTTTAGGTATTTAATTAATCAGAAGTGTGGATTCTTTTATTTGCTTGAGGATAAGTAAAAATTTAAGTTGGGGAGAATTTATAATTATAAATTATATAATATTTAATATATTTTATTTTTCATTAACATGTGTTATTTTTGTTGATTTTATGGATGAAGAACTCAAAAAAGAGAGAAAATAATAAATAGCCCACAACATCATGGCGTAGGATGAAACAACCCCGATGCGCCACATTTTTTTAATATCGATGCATAACAACTATAAAATAAAGTTAAAATGATAGTATATTAAGTACCTATCAGGGAAATATATTTATTACAATATTTAAATTAGCCACCTCAAAGTATGCCAAAGAATTTTAACTAGTCTTTTTTTTTTTTGAAGACATGCATAAAGCAATTTTATTAATCAATGAAGAAAGACCTAAGAAGAATAAAATCTATCACATTCCTCCAACACTTTGTGAAAAAGGGGATGAATGCTATAGTTAACCAAACTATCCCAAACAAAATCACCCAAACAAGCGTAGTTAGCACAATAATCGGCTAACTTATTATATCCCCTATTAACAAATTGAATAATGACTTCATTGAAATTTCTAAGAAAGAAAAAATCATCAATATTATAACTGTTACCTTCAGTTTTTCTCTCCTTGATGATGTCTTGGATGTGCTTCATAACATTATAATTATCCCCCTCAATAATGATTCCTTTTGCTTCATACATCCATTCTTGGACTACCTCCCTCAAGGCAATGATAATTTTCATCTCCAAAGCCATGATGTCCCAATTTATACTTTTTAAACCAAAGGAAAACAAAAATTGCCTTTACTATCTCTAATTAGTTCTCCAATTCCAGCGGTGTAATCTTTATGAAGAGATGCATCCACATTTAATTTGATCCATTCAGTTGGAGGGGGATTCCAAGTAGAAGAAAACAGCCTTAGCTGATTAGAATCCCAAATGACCAAAATTAGATCATGATTGAAAGAAGACAAAGCAAAATTGATAGCATTAGTTGCTATTACTTGAAGGCAATCCTCCTTATCTCCATGCACTATCCTATTTCTGCTTTTCCAAGAGAAGAAGATGATTGAGTAGTACAAATTGCCCATGAAAGGATTTTATTTAGACAAATCCTCCAGCTCCTTATAACAAATCATCAAATCAGATATGTTGGGAATCCTGAAACCCCATTTATTGATTATCTTTAGTACTTCTCTCAAGTAAAAATAGTGGATAGCAATGTGTTCTGCGTCCTCAACTGCTCTGCAACCGTTTGGACAACCATTTTGATTACTTAGTCTAATGTACATCAGAAACACATTTGATGGGATTGCCTTGTGCATCAATATCCACCAAAAGATTTCCACCCTTGGTCTTTGTTTCAGTTTATTTATCCATCTCCAATTTCCATCCTCTTCTTCATATCTACTAGAATGCTCTGAAATCATGTCTGCCAACGACTTCCAGAATTCTTGAACGGAATTTCCATTTCATCATTTTGAATTTCAGCATTGATCGAGACAGCACAAATTAGAGCTGCCAAATCTTTTCCAAATGCCTGCTGTAGTTTCAGTATATTCCAACCACATTCCTAAATAAAAAATTCCAAGCTTCATTGTTCTGGTTATAGATCAGCAGCGTAGGTTGGCCACTTGTCAATACATTTATCAAGGATCCAAGTATCCTTTGTTGTATTTATACTCTTCCCATCCAAGACCTTCCATCTCACTATTTGCTTAAGATATTTAGCTCCATTTATAATGATCTTCCAAGTAGGTGATACTCCATTTCTTGCTTTAGTGTTCTAGAGGTCTGTCCCGTACTTTGCAATTAGAATTCAACTCAACAGTGTAGAAGGATTGGAAATTAGATTCCATGCGAACTTAGCTCTCTAAGGGCCAACTTTTTTAGAAGCTGACGCAACCCCTAGACCTCCCAACTTTTTTTTGTTTACAAAGAGTTACCCAATCTACGTAATGAATACCCTTGCCCTTATCTTGTTTCATCCAAAGAAAATCCCTACTCCACTTATCTAGTTCTCTCAGCACTCCCATTGGATACAAAGAGTGAGTAGAGATTAAAATAGGAATTGATAAGAATGAAGACTTGATCAGTTGTAGCTTACCTAACAAAGTAAGGAATCTATTACCCCAGATATTAAGCTTCTCATAAGCTTTTTCCAGCACACTTCAGAAATCTTATGCTTTAAGCCTTCTCAATGCCATCCTCACACCAAGATGAATAAACTCTTTAACTGTTTTACGACACAAGAGTTTAGATAATGCTTTGGACTTACTTCTTCCCACAGAATTTCAACAAAGCAATGAAGATTTCTAGACATTAATTCTTTGCTCTGTCCAGCTGCTGTATTTCTTCATAATCTTCTTAATTTTATTTGCATTCCTTCAGTTTGCTTCAGAAAATACTATAATGTCGTTGGCATACTGTAGATATGATGCTTTATCTAATGATGGGGCAACCTTGACTCCGATCTTAGCTCCTTCTTGATTAAACGCTTTAGTCAACAGTTGTGAACACTTGATAAAGAGATAGGAGGATAAAGGACATCCCTTCCTAAAGCCACACTTTGCCTGAATCCACTTGGTATTGTAACCATTAATATTAATGGAATACTTAGTGTCCACCACACACTGAAGGAGTAGATTTAAGAAAGTAATTGGAAAACCGTATAGCTCTAACACCTACCTCAAAGTTTCCCACCCCATAGTGTCATATGCCTACTCCATGTTCGCCTTGATGGCCATCATACCCTTTTTTGCTTTAGAGAATCTAAATTTGTTGATAATTTCTTGTGTGATCAATATATTTTCTGAAATGGATCTTTCCCTAATGAATGCCACTTGATTTTCTGAAATCACTTTGGGAATAAAGCTGATAAGTCGGTTCACTAACATTCTAGCTACAATATTATAAATGTAGTTACATAGACTGATAGTTCTATAATTGGAGGGTATCAGAGGATCTTTAGCTTAGGGATGAGAACAACATATGTCTCCCTCCACTCCTCACACATAACTCCTGAGTTAATGAATTGGAAAATGGCCTTCCAAACTTCATTCTTAATTATGGACCCATAAAACTTTATGAAGGAATAAGAGATACCATCTAATCCTGTTGATATATTGCCTTCCAATTTTCTGATGACAGTTTCCAATTCTTCTTGAGCAAAATCAAAATTGAGCAGATTTCTGTCATCCTCATTCAGATCGCCTCCAAGCTTCAGCCATCCCGCTAGAGAACACCTCCTGACTATCCACTTCTATTTGAAATACTCAAAAAAGATTTCTTTCATTCTGCTTTGCTCCTCATTCATTCTTCCATCAGGATCTTTGATTTGCTTAATATGGTTGCTGTTACATCTTAATGAAGCAACAAAGTGAAAATATTATGAGTTAGAATCACTATCTTTAAACCACTTTAATTTTTCTCTTTGTCTACACCATGTGCTAAGCCTTCCCAATGTGGAATTTAACTCCTCCACCTTGTTTATAAGCAAACAAATCTTCTCATCTGATAAACCTCCTGAAATGGCCTCTTCCTCTTGCAACCTGATAATCTCCTCCTTCAAATTTTCCTTCAGGATATTAAGGTTTGAATGCTTGGCTCTACTCCAATGGAATAAAGCTTTAAGAACTCTTCTGAATTTATGATTCAATACCTGAGCATCATCCCCCCAACTAATTTCGACCATGATTTGTCTACAATACTTCTAGTTGCTAGAAAAGAAGTACATATTTCTTCAAACTGCATTTTATTATATCTCCAGAATCCTGAAGTAAACACTTTTATAACTATTGGGCAGTGATTTGATGAAATCCTCCTTAAAATGACGAACCATTACTGGTTGAGTGACCTTCAATGCTGCCAAATTTAGGAGACATCTATCCAACCTTTCTTAGATGCGAGCTCCCCCCTTCTTGTTATTACACCATGTATACATACGACCAACTATCCCAGTGTCATGGAAATCGCAACTATTCATAAACATTTGCATATCATGAGGTACATGTGAGAAAATGAACATCTTACCTCCTCTCTTCTCCTCTTGAGATAATATACAGTTGAAGTCTCCTCTCATTATGAATGGAATATTCACATTTGAATAACTTTGTAATTTCTCCCATAGATGTCTCCTCTTGTATATATCTCTACTTCCATAAATCGTGGCTATAAGACAATCTCCTTTGTTATGAAATTAAAGCAAACCAACTATAAATTGAGAAAAAGCTTGTAGAACTTTGAATGAACAAAAGGTGGTCTTCCAACAAATTAAAATTCCCCCTGAAAGACCTTCAGCTGGAACACAGAACAAGTCCCAGCTGTTACCGATCAATTTGTTGACTTCAAATCTATCAAAAAATGTTACCCTTGTTTCTAATAACCCAAAAAATAATGTGTCAGATTCTTTCACAAACTCCCTTAAGTAGCGAGAGGATTCTACCTTCCTAGCCCCCTGCAATTCCAAAAGGCTAGAGATGTCATTTGGGTTGAATGGGATTGATCCCTTTCTTAATCTTCTTACCTACTTCTCCTTTCCTTCTTTGAGATATTATATTATCTTTGCCCGACGAATTGAGCTCTTTAAGGTGCTTACCTTTGCTTTTAACAGAATCAGCCATCAACCTTTTTTATTCTATTTCTCCACTTTTCATGTTAATGCTTTTTATTTCACCTTTCTCCAGCTCTTCTACCGTGGCCACAGATCCAGGAACTCCCTCTGGTTCATCTGAACATAGGTTAAGAATGCCGAACTTGTTTTTGTCAACAAATGGATATTAAATCACTAAATTGATTCCAGAAATCTTAGGAGCTTTAGTAATCACATTGTATTCACTGAGATCCTCCTCTACAACTTCATCCTCTATATTTACAGCCTCTACTCGGATGTCTTCCGTCTCCTCTTGAACCCCTGCCTCCTCAACAATTTGAACTGGGACATCTACCGCAACATGATCAGATGGGAGAGATGAATTTTTAGTAGATTTTTGAATAAACACTGCTTTTGTTTTCTTGAATATGCCAATCTTTTGATTGACATTACCCATTACAGGAAACACCTTATTTCTTATTTTTATATTTTTGACAAGAATCCAAGGCTCATAAACCTTGTCTGAATCTCCTTCTTCCAGCTGAGTGGGTTGAGAATGATTTTCCACTTCTGAATTATTCACATAAGCTTCCTGTCTCCCTTCCATTCCATCTTTGCAATTGTCTACAAAGTGGCCAGCCTTCCCGCACTTGAAACAAAATGAGGACACTTTCTCATAGTCTTCCTTCTGAAAAAAATGTCCACATGATCCTTCCACCCAAACGCCAATTGGAAACTATTGATCTAGAGCCATGCAAACACAGACTCTAGAGTACTCCCTCTTGCTCCACTAAAACATGTTGCCATCAATCCAAAGTGGTTGTCCTATTTTGAAGAAATTCTAGCAACAATATCTTCATCCCAGCAGATTAAAGGGAGATGTGGGAATCTTACCCAAATTGGTGATGTTAATCCCTTCAATGATGAAGGGGGAAAAAGAGGAGACGACCTATCAATCTCCACTATATGTCCATTGACATACCAAGACCCTCCTTGTAAAACTTTATCCACGACTTCATTAGCAAAGAAGGACAAAGAATCCATCCAAGACCAAGAGAAGTTATATGGAACTTCCCAAACATGCTCCATTGTCGTTAAAGCTCTCTAGCAATCACATAGACTGGAGCATTTTCTCCAAAGACTTTCACTACTACAGATAACTTTAGTTTCTCAGAATTCTTCTTCATACTTGATTCATTCAATCTGATTGTTCTTCCATCTTTAGATAGGAAAGATTCATCACTAGGTAAATTGCATTTGATGTTGGGTTTCCTAGCCCATGAATTATTGGCATTTAATCCTTTCTTCTTATCAGCTATTTCTTTGGTGTTACCTTCCTCAGCATTATCATGAGCATGTGATGTGTTCTCCATCAATTTACTTGAAAATGATACTCCATTCTCCAAAAACAGAGGTTTAGCAACAATATTACTGAATATGTTCACAAATAGTTTCATCCATGAAGAAGAAGATGCTTCTCTGTCATTCACTACCGGTGACAAACCACTTTTTTGATGATAATTCTTCTCTAGAGCTTCAATCACAATTCCCTTACCTTTACAAGGAACTGGGGGAGATTTCTTTAAAACTTTTGGCGATGGCTCATTGATCTTTAAAGGCTCAGCTTTGAAAGTTATTTTGGATACATCGGATTTGCCAAAGGTCAAAGATGGATCACCGGGAGGAATCCGACGATCAGCGGCGAACGCCAATGCTTCATCTGTCATTGGTGAACATCCGCCAAAATTGCGGAACAATGAAATTTGAAAAAAACAACAAACTTTCTCTCTATAGGAATTCTGGGAGCTTTTCTCTCTTAATAGTAGGTGGATTGCTTTTATGCTAAATCATAAATTTAACTAGTCATGAACAAAAAAAAAATGAATTATATATATATATATACTCAGTTACACCCATTGTTCACCTAACTGTGTAAAAGGGACATGCCCTATCATAACACCTGAGTGTGTGCAATTATTTGAGTGTTGTCAAAAGTCAAATAGAATAACTATGATGGGTTACCAAGCTAGTTCTTCTCAAATATCTAGAAAATCTAAAGCTCATCAAGATTATGCTTTTTGATTTTTTTAAATTAAATTCAAATTAGATCAGTAGTGCTAAAATAAGTTTTTATAATAAATAAAAGTGTATCTAAAATTTGTCAACTATAAGAAATAATATTTTTTAAAAATATTGGCATCATTTATGACCAAATATTGACATTTTAACTTTCAAAATTAATTAAGGTATCAAGCCGTAGTTTGTTTTAAATATATCAAAACTCCTTGACCAACGAATCAAAATTCAAAAATAATAAATAGTGGTTCCTTAGCATAACAAAACATAAATTAGGAGTTTTCTCCCCTTTTAATCCAAACAAAGCTTTCCCTTTGATAGCCTAAATTTTTTTGATCCCAATCTATTCAAAGCCTAAATATTTATTTCATAACCACCAAAATACCTCTTCTAACACCACCCTAAAGCAATCCCAATCAAATGTCTTCATTTTAAGGCTAATAATGAACCTAAATTAGATTGGTATTTAATCTAAAAGCTCCAAAGAAGTCAAGATAAAGGAGCTTGATGGTACACAACACCAACATGTGAAATTGGATAATTATATGATAGAGTTTGATTTTTTAGGATAGAAAATAATTAAGATGCTTTACAACTAAGGTTTGTTTATTCTACAAGAATGGTTATTCTTACTATCCGTGAAACTAATTTTTTTTATTCTTCAAGAAATACTATTTTTTTTTAATAAAGCTTTATCTTTCTTTATTTGGTTGTTTATTAAGAAAATAAAAAATTGCATATTATTTGTTAATTATATGGGAATTTATTGTTATTCAAGTTTTTATGAGCATAAAAAGGACCAAACCTAACTTTTATGTGAAACTGTCATTGTAAAAAACATTTTTAAGATTCCTTAGTAGAATGTAGCACACAAATATCAAATTTTAAAAGGTTTCTTATTTTAATCTCTTATTTAATCATTCAAAGCTTCTATGAATCATCAACATAAATCAATCTAACAAAAACAACTAAAATCATATACATTAAATAATAAAACTATATCCATCCTTTAAAATTCATGTAAAATAGAAAAGAGTTCAATCCACACATTCATTACTCTATATTTTAGCTCTCAACAATAAAAGGATAAAATTAAAGAAAATGTTTTAACGAAATAAAACCTGATTTCCCTTTATGTTCTCACTCCAATGGAACTTGTCCTCATTGTGAAAATATGTAAAAAAATAGAATAGTTAAGAGCTTAGTAGGTTAGTATAACCTACAACTAAAATTAATAGAAGACACTAATAATAGTATGCATATAATCATTTATGCAATATAGATATGAACATATAATTATAAATGCCATAATAATCAACAATCAATGAAACAATAAAAGGTCATATTAGTAAACATCAATACAACTATATATTTTTAGAGCAAAGATTAGTAAATATTAGTCGCATGTAAGGGGTCAGTAAACTCTATCATTTCTATATCTATCAATTATGAAATACTTTTTTTCTATTTTTGATAAGGAAATCTATATACCTATCATATTCAGATACATATTATATTGTGTCAATGCTATGCATGTATATCATATAAATCTTATGATTCAAATATATCAAATATCTTTGTATCAATTTTATCAGTATGATGAGATACCTATATCAATCATAGCCTATGTCATATGCAAATTATATCATGTTAATTATATAATTTATCATATATATACTTATGTCTTATGCATATGCAAGCACTATAAGCAAGATAAGACATCAAAATATGATGTTTTTCTATGTCCTATCCTATAAGCTAAACTTATAAGAATAAGTCTTAATCATACCAGTCCTATTTCTAAGAATAAATATTATCACAATTCATTAAGGTGAAGTGCCTTTCATACCAAAAGTCATCACTTTCTTCTCATTAGTGTATCATATCATATAAATTTGTCTCCTTATGCCTCCATTTTTATATTATTTTATATTCTAACATATATATTATTTGAAAGGAAAGTCCATCGACCTATCCTCCCTATAAGGTTGTATGTTTCTAGCCATTCTAAATAAACCAATCATTTTTGGCAAGCATTTCATATATACACATAATTTATAGTATATAAAATATAGTAAACAAGTGATATTATGCTAAATGTTTAGCTCATTGCATTTGCCTTATACATATAAAATGTACGAATGAATTATGACTAGTGATATTCATAAGAAAAAATATATACTCTTTTTCACGTATACATGACCATAATAGATGAATTATAAAAATTATGTAAATCACACACTTGTATTATGATATTTTGATAATTATTTCTCCAATTTTCATATTTACCCAAAAATTTCAAATTAGGGTTTTTCTTTAAAAATATAAAATTCTCAGTGAAAATTTAATATATTTTTGTCAATTTTTGCATAATGACTAAAACTTTAACATACTAAAATTTATAAATTAGAAGTTTGCTAAAATTTGAGATACCATAACTTTTGTAATTTAGACAGTTAAAATTAAGAAAACTCAATATAAGTAAAATCACTAAAATCAGAGGTAGGGGTAACTGTAGCTGAACTCAAGATGAATATATTTTTTTTTAACTAGCTGATACATAAAATTAACTTTAAGATCTCTAAACCAAGTTTTATATTTCCTTGTCTCTCTTTTTGTTCTTGTTTTCTATTTTTCATTCTTTGGATTTAAAAAAAAAATGAGAAATGTAATTTATGGATTTTTGTAGTTGGTTGGGAATTTTATTATAAAATATATTAAGGATATATTTATAATTTTGCTAATTATTTTGTTTTTAGCATAAAATATTAATAAATCCTTTTATTTGTTCAATTCTAAGGATCTAAAAATAAAAAAAAATATTAATAAAAAAGCCCATCATCTATAATTGTAATGGTTAAATTGGTTTGTAAAATATACACCTAACATTCCTAGAAATCTCACTTGTACTAACATATGTTAATTTCTTGAGGAATTAAAGTTAGATAACAAGCATGTTATTTTCATATCAAAACTACTCATAAAATTAGGAAAAAATATTTAAAATAAAATATATTAATATATTATCTAAAATAGATGATTTAAAGATTATGCTTATAATGACTACTAAAATACAATTTAATTATTTTATGTCAAAATATGTCTTATAAAAATTTAAGAGTCATTAAAAACAACCCACCTTAGAGAATTTTTTTTTTTGGGAAACCCACAAAAGGGCCTACGTGTTGATTAAAAAGAAAATTATAAGGTCCTTAAAGGGACCTCGAGCTCTCTACTGCTCGAAAGAGCTACATGACAAAATGCAAAAAAAGTTATGAGCTCAAGATCCCTACTACCCAAATTTACAAAACATCCTATGTACATTCTACGGTGCACAAGCAAGAGCACCCAAAAAAGGAGAGCAGCAACAAACTAACGTTCAGCACGAGCTCCCAGTCCAAAAAAATTAGAAGTGCACAGACCTAGACAAAAAAAGAACCAACAAAGGAGAAAGCAAAGAACAAAATATATCCAAGAAACTAATAATCCAAAAAGGAGGTAAGAGAACCACTAGTATATCATATAATAACCAAAGAACTGCCAAAAAATAGGAACCACCATAGTCCTCCCAAAATAAATGCAGGCTATCATATAATACACCCAATTGAAACACACAATGCCAACACAACAGAAAATAAAATAAATAATTAAAATAGAAACGTCCCAACAGATAGTATTCGGGAAAAGGCGGATCTTGAGCAAACCAACAGTAGTAAAACAAAGCCAAAAACCAAGCATAAAAGTGAAAAACGTGGTGGAGGACCAAACAACAGTCCACAAGCCAGAGGAGAAGCAGCTCAGACAAGAAGGGGACAAGAAACTAGAGCTCAGGTTATAGAGAATATCATAAATATTAGAAGGCAAAACCTTATCCCACCAAATAATCCTAGCCAACACCACCTCCACTCAAAACACCTAAAAGAAAAATTGAACTATGCCAAGGAACAACCACTAAAAAACCAACACCAACTCTAACCCAGTAAAATGAATAACACAACCAAAAGAGTCAATCCCGCACAACAGACCCTGATGGATAAACTATAAATCATGAAAAGAAAACCAACAACCTCATCTAGAAAACCAACAACCCAAAAGAAACAATAGCCTCATCCAGAAAACCAACAACCCAAAATCCCCACAACAAGAATACCTCAGCATAAACCCTCCAACCAAATGGCCAAAAAATAGCCCCATCCAGAAAACCAACCACCCAAAGGCCCCACAACCAGCAGAAACCAACACAACATAATTCTGAGGAAGGAGAGCAACAAAAAGGTTATCCTTCAATAAAAAATTACAATCATTACTCAACCTAGAACACTCAACATTTCCCCAGCATAAGAAATCCCAACCATAAGAAACCAGGACAAAGAACTTGTCAAAAAGGATCACAGCAAAAAAAAAACACCACCAATAGAGAGGGGCCAAAAGGCTAAAATAGAAAACATAAAAAGGGGAAACTTAACTAGTAACATAAGGTAAACCATTTTTTTCTAATCTCAAAAGACCTTTTAAAGGAGAAAGAACATTAGATTCCACAAAGTCCATGAAACAATCAATTCTTAACCCAAAATTAGCCAGCCAAGTCGCACAAGCATTACATACCTTAGGCACATGAGAAACAAAAATAGTGATAAAAACCAACAACTGTTTAATGTCTCTAACAATATAAAAATCCTCCGAGTTGCAAATAGAGATCTCCTTATTAAGAATGCACTGAAGGTTATAAGAAAGATCAATCTCTATACCAATATTAGCAATATCAAGGGACATACATCTCCTTAAACGATAAAGAATCGCAGTAAGAAATGCCATAGTAAAACTACCAGTAAGAACCGATCCCGCATAAGCAAGAATAACATCACCTTGGCATTATCTTTTGTTACCACCACAACCCATGTTATTAACCTCACTGGAAATACCAATATTCAACTTAAAACAACTAGTAGCGAGTTTAACCTAAGAAATAAAATGAGGAAGAGAAGGACGAAAACAATCCTCCAAGTTGATACCTAAATCCATAAAAACATCATAATAGTTACTAAAAATTTTTATAGAAATTAAATTAACATAAAACAAATAGAGCATTTTATCAGTTACATACTTAATAACTCTCTTGGAATCCATTCTAGTACCATTAAAAATCAAATTATTCCTTTCCATATAAAGAAACCACAAAATCAGGGAAGAGATGCCATTTCTAATGTGCCCTTTGAAATTGACAAACCAAGCATTAAGAAGAGCATTAATGGATAAATTTGCATTGAAAATATTTAATTTGAAAATATCATCAAAATAACACCAAGTTTTAATAGCAAGAGGACCTGAAACAAAAACAAGATGCATACTTTCCAAATTAAAACAAAATTTACATTTATAAGGAAGAATAAAACCCCTCTTGATTATATTATCATCCATAGGATTGAATCTATGAATAATATGCTAGATAAAAGTAGCAACAATAGAGGGGATACTTTTATTTCAAATCATTAAAAAAATGGTATTAACCTCATTCATAGATATAAAATCATGCCAAGCATCTTTTAAACGAAAATTCCAATCACTAGTCAACTTATATAAAAACATATCCTTTAAATCCATGTTAAGAGGAAGATTAAGAATTTTTTGAATGATAGAATCAGGGATAAAATTGGCAAGCTTATCATAATCCCAATAGTTGTCATTAATAAATTAAATTACCTTAATCATAGCCTAAGAGTTGGAGTAATTAAGGGAGTCAATAGAGCAAGAGTTTAACAATTGATCCTGCTAGAAAAAAATGTTACCTTCCCCAAGGCCCCAATAGAGATGAGGCTCCACTTCCCAGTTAACTTTGCACAACCTTTGCCAAGCTTTGGAGTCACCAAGATTGGCCAACCTTGAATAAATATTATTCTTGACATTTATTTATATAAGTCACTAGTTATATCTATCATTCATTTCAAATATCAATCATATCACTTATTAAATAAATCAAATTATGTGTGCAATTCAGTCATTAAGCATGTCAATCATTCAATCATATGATGTGAATTAATTATTTTAATGTATTTAAAAAAACTATTATTCAAAAGAGATACTACACCAGGTGACCTCTCCGAAGCATCTCACACTTCATATTAACTTAAACTATATACTATCAATTATAGTTGGGGTATTTTCATTATTGACTATATAAATTGCCACTCTCTCTCTCTCTCTCTCTCTCTAATGTCTTCCATCAATGTTGCTCACAGAACCTTGACTAGATATTCTAGATCTTACAAGTATCTTTCCCTTAGCGTGATCTATCATAGACCTAGATCTCTCTCCAAATCCTCTTTACTGGCGGTCTGTTAAGAGAGTTGCTATTTGCATGTTCTACATTCTTACAACTTATATAGTTTTGATGATTCTAAATATTATTGTTTTATGTGTAGTTATCTCCTAACACTTTTTGGAAAATTTGTTTTTGCTCTTGTGTGTACTAACATTTCAGGAAAATCAAACTCCAAACTACTGAAGACTTCAAATCAAATTTAGCATGAGATATCTTATATTTTGAAGCTTGTAATTTCTGTATGAATTAAGTTTGAGAGGGCGTGATTGTAATTGAGTGAATAAACACACACACACACATGAGGAGATCTTAAAAATTTTGTACTGATCGTACGAGACGAATACAATTTGTACAGGATGATCAGGCCAGTTATCTCCATATAAGAACAATGGAACGAACAGGTTTTGGAGAAAATTTTTCTAAGTCCAGATTGTCCAGGACGAAATTTTTTTATCCCAGGACGAGTTAGGCTCTATAATTTTTTTTTTTAGATGAAATCTATAATCATGCTAGGACGACTTGGGCTCTGTAAAAATTTCGTCCAGACGAAATCCAAATCGTCCCCGGACGAAGTCTTCTCTGTAAAAATTTCATTTAGATGAAATTCATAATCGTGCCAGGACGAGTTGCCCTCTGTAAAAATTTCATCCAAACGAAGTCCTGTTCGTCCCATGATAATGGGAACCGACTTAAGTAAGTTGGTTACATCCTGTGGTAATTTGGAACCGACCTATAAAATAACTGTTCATCCGGACGAACCTAGTTTATACGAGACGATGATCGTGTATGAACATAGTTCATACCAATATTCATTAGGATCATTTCTGTCACTTTAAGTAAAATCGTCCAGGTCGATCTACGATCGTACGGGATGATCCATTTTGTGTTGACTTGAATATTTGTAGTTTTAGGACGGTTTTTCTTGTCTCTCTTATATAAGGTTAAATTTTTACTGCCACCCAATCTTTTTGCTCATTGATCTTCGTGCCTATTGAAAGAAGAGTCAAGGAGAGAGTGTGAGAGTGCATTTAAAGGAGGATTCCTACCATTGGAGCGTGAAGGCTTCGCTTGGTGTTCAAAGGTAAGAATCTCTACTTGTGATTTGGGATTACTTCACTCTTTTCTTTCTTCCTTCAAGAATTCTTGTGAGAAGATCTATCAAGGAGATTCGGTTCTCTGCCTACACTTGGAGAGTGCGAACAGCCGAGGGTTCTCTGCCCACACTAGGAGAGTGTGAAAGGATGAAGGGTTCTCTTCCCACACTAGGAGAGTGTGAAAGGATGAAGGGTTCTCTGCCCACACTAGGAGAGTGTGAAAGGATGAAGGGTTCTCTTCCCACACTAGGAGAGTGTGAAAGGATGAAGGGTTCTCTGCCCACACTAGGAGAGTGTGAAAGGA
>NW_021320182.1:1510835-1530279 GCF_001605985.2 Dendrobium catenatum
TAATTGATTTAGGATTGTCTATAGGAACTATTCCAATTTATTGTGATAACACTAGTGCTATTTGTATTTCTAAAAATCTTATTCAACATTCAAGAACCAAACACATAGACATAAGGCATCATTTCATAAGGGATCATGTATCCAAGGGAGAAATTGAACTCATTCATGCTACAACTGAAAATCAACTTGCAGACATTTTTACAAAACCTTTAGCCTTTGAAACTTTTAGTGCATTAAGAACAAGGCTTGGTGTTATTGATTTAAATTCTTAAATAAAAATATTTTCTGCAACATTGATGTTTGTTTTCTAGTTAATGTTTTTGTGTTCGTTATGAGTTTTTAATCTTATTTTTGTGTGATTTGTTTTTAATCTGTGTTTTATTGTTGTATATGGTATTTTTAATGTGTCTTTTGAATTTTAGTTTTTGTTTGTGTGCAAAATCAAATTATTTTTTAAAAATGATCCTTGAAGAAAAATTTTCGTAAGGGATGATTTGTGTAATGTGTCAAAGTGTCAGATTTTAAACTGCTTGCATGAAGTTTTCAGTGTTTAATGGTCACTTCGTCTGGATGATCGTTATGATCGTAGGGGAAAATTTTTTTTTTTCAATTGATGGGATGAATGAATGAAGCGGTTGAATGGATAAGGTAGTTTTTAGTACAAACTTTGTACGTACGAACCTTTGGTTCGTCTGGACGAACACATGTCGGTTCGATGTAGGGGATGGCTTCAACTGCCATTAAAATGATATAAGTCCTGATCGTCCCGAGACGAACACGTGTTCGTCTATTCGATCAGACTAGTCAAAAGTATGTACTAAAGGATGCTTCGTAAGTCGCATTGATTACAAAAAGCCATTTCATTTTGGTCGTAGTGAATCGTTTGTACGAAATATTTTCATATGGAACGAACAAAAATTTTGTACGGGATGAATTATTTTTGTCTAGTACGAACGAATCATTTTTCAATAAATAGGCGGTCTTTCTACTCAATTGTCACTCTCTAAAAATCACTTTCAAATCCTTTCTTACTCTAGATCATTTTCAAATTGCCAGTTCAAGCAAGCGTCAAAAGGTTTGAGTCAAGAAACCACATAGGAATTCATCCAAAAATTTTCTGTCCAAAGCAAATGAGGATTCTTTTCATAGGTTTACTTCAGCCAAAATCACCCCTTCCCAGATCCTAATCCAAGAAGATATTACCTTTCAAGTAATACATTTATTTGCTTCAACTCAGTTTTGCTTTGTCCTTACCCTCGTCCACCTCTATAATAAAGAAACCTTTCACTACTTTCTAGCCAATATGTCCTTCAACTCTGATCACTCTGTGATTCGCTCCTATGTCTTCAAACGAAAAGTTGAAATCACCAAGCCTGACTTAGGAGCATTTCTAAATTTAAGGACTGATGGAGAAAGAGCCCATACCTTAATCACCAATGATCAATATAAATGGTATGAAATAATTAGGGTGATTAGAGGAAATGGTTTAATTCAGCATGTGGCTAAGGTATCCGATCTTGTCCAGAATGCACGCATCATCCAACACGTTCTTAAAACTTCAATCATTCCAAAAGCTGGTGATAGAGTCAATATTACCCCCCTTCTCTCTATGGTGACCTTTCTAATCATGTCAAATGAGCCTATAGAAGAAGCCCAACTTATCCTTGACTATCTTTATTGGCTTTCTGAAATTGGCCATGCAGAATAGAAAAGAAAAGGAATATTCCTTAGGTCACTTAGTTAATTTTGTTCTGGAGAAGAAATATAACTTGGTTCATCCAGATCAAGAATAAGAAGAATCGCTCTACTACAATGATGGATCATTTAGAGTGATCTTCAAGGAGGAATCAGGTAAAGCACATGTCATAAGTGATACAAAGAAAGAGCCAGAAGGTGTACCTGCTCCCATTAATGAACCAAATTATCAGGATTTGGTTCAAAGATTTGATCTGTTAGAGACTCATTTTGATCAACGCTTTGATTAAATTGATACTCATTTACAGCAGCAGGCTGCTCAATATCAACATGACATGGGCTATATGAGGGAGCAAATGAATGATATTAGTACCAATGTACTTATGATGAATACATACTTTAACCTCTTTGGAGGTTCTCCTCCTCCTCCTCCTCTTCCAGATCAGGGACCATCTGAGTGATAGATGCACTTGATGTTATGTGTTTGTGTTGTTATTGTTTTTACTTTATGTTTTAGTTATTGTTTGTTTTTAGTAGTTCGATGTATTTCTCTTTTATTTCAGATGTTTTATTTTGTATTCATATCCTGATCTATCATTATAATATCTTCCAAGTGACATCAATATTAATTCTTGTGTTTTGATTTGAACTTATTTCTGAAATATTTATAAGCCTTTATGAAAATATTCAGATTTTTTAATTTTAATTGTGCTATAACCTGAATTATAAGTTAAAATTAAATTCATTAGAAAATCTAATTATTCTAAGTTTAAGTTTTGATTATAACTTGATATTATTAGAATTTTTAATTTCTTGTCTCTCTTTTAGACTGCCTTATTGTTAATATTATTATTGCAATTGTGATGATTTCTTATTTTATATTTCATTTATCAATAATTATTTATGCACTTAGAAAGATTTTAAATTTTAGATTATTGTTTTTGGAAAGAATAAAATTAGTCTTGCAAATTGTATATAAGTACAACAAATCAAAAGGAATGCGCAAAGGTTCGCAATATGAAAAAGAGGCACAAAATAAGCCTAAAGTAAAAAATGATGCACAAAAATGTGCCACAAATGTGAAAAAGATGCAGAAAGCACCACATGTGGTAGTTATTTCTTTCCAAACTCTTTTAATCTCTTAATTCAAATTGATCTTATGTTCATTTATAATTGATATTGTAATTTGAAATATACAATTTTTTATTCATCCTTAGTGCAATGATTTTCTCTATCTTAGTGTCTAAATTGACTCATGTCTTTGATAAATTCTTTTTATTATCTATGTTATATCACTTCTTAAATTGTATGAATTTCTATGATTTGTCTAATGTTTTAATTTTATTTTCATATATTATTTCAATCACTTTCACGGTTAAATTGTCAAATGATTTTCATATTTCTACTTACATTTCAAGTAGTTTTCTTCTTCACTTTTTGATGTTGTCAAAAAGGGGGAGAAATTTTTTGTTGTGTCTTATGTATTTGTGTCAAGTGTATTTTTTGTGTATTTTTGTATTTTTTATTCGTTATTTTATTTTGTTTTTGTTTTGTGTGAAATTATATTTTGTGTAATATTATTTTAATTTTGCATAAAATCTTTGAAAAATAAAAATTTTAAATCAATGCCTCCTTATTTTCATGTATTCATCAATTCAGGGGGAGTTTAGGAGATTCTTAGAATTTGAAATTCTACAAACAATAATTGTTTAGCCATCATAAAAAAGGGGGAGATTGTTAAGAGAGTTGCTATTTGCATGTTTTAATTTACATTCTTGCAACTTATATAGTTTTGATGATTCTAAATATTATTTTTTTATGTGTAGTTATCTCCTAACACTTTTTGGAAAATTTATTTTTGCTCTTGTGTATACTAACATTTCAGGAAAATTGAACTCTAAACTACTGAAGACTTAAAATCATATTCATCTTGAGATATCTTATATTTTGAAGCTTGTAATTTTTGTATGAATTAAGTTTGAGAGGGAGTGATTGTAATTGAGTGAATAAACACACACACATGAGGAGATCTTAAAAATTTTGTATTGATCGTACGGGATGAATAGAATTAATACAGGACGATCAGGTCAGTTATCTCCTTATATGAACAATGGAACGAACAGTTTTTGGAAAAAAAATTTTCTAAGTCCTGATCGTCCAAGATGAAATTATTTTCATCCCAGGACGAGTTAGGCTCTGTTAAAATTTTGTTCAGATAAAATCTATAATCGTGCCAGGACGACTTGGGCTCTATAAAATTTCGTCCAGATGAAATCCAAATCGTCCCTAGACGAAGTCTTCTCTGTAAAAATTTCGTTCAGATGAAATTCATAATCGTGCTGGGATGATTTTCCCTCTGTAAAAATTTAGTCCAAAAGATGTCCTGTTCGTCCTAGGATGATGAGAACCGACTTAAGTAAGTTGGTTACATCCTGTGGTTATTTGGGAACCGACCTATGAAATAACTGTTCATTCGGACGAACCTAGTTTGTACGTGATGATGATCATGTACGAACATAGTTCGTACCAATATTCATTAGGATCGTTTCTGACACTTTATGTAAAATTGTCCAGGATGATCTACGATCGTACAAGATGATTAATTTTGTGTTGACTTGAATATTTGCAGTTTTCGGACAATTTTTCTTATCTCTCCTATATAAGGTCCAATTTTTACTGCCACCCAATCTTTTTGCTAATTGATCTTCATGCCTATTGAAAGAAGAGTCAAGGAGAGACTGTGAGAGTGCATTCAAAGGAGGATTCCAACCACTGGTTCGTGAAGGCTTCTCTTGGTGTTCAAAGGTAAGAATCTCTATTTGTGATTTGGGATTACTTCACTCTTTTCTTTCTTCCTTCTAGAATTCTTGTGAGAAGATCTGTAAAGGAGATCCAGTTCTGTGCCGACACTAGGAGAGTATAAAAGGACGAAGGATTCTATGCCCTCACTAGGAGAGTGTGAAAGGACAAAGGGTTCTTTACCCACACTAGGAGAGTTTGAAAGGATGAAGGATTCTCTGCCCCCACTAGGAGAGTGTGAAAGAACGAACGGTTCTTTGCCAGCATTGGGGATAGTGTAAAAGGACGACGGTTCTCTGCCGCACCAGGTAGTGGTGAAAAGAGTTTTTGTAAACGCTTCTCCGCATTACTGTGGGTGCAAAAGGAGAGTCACTAGTGGTATTAGTGCAATACTCGGAGGGTGCCTCCGGGGAGTGGTTATAGGTCTGGTTTTGACCGAACCACTATAAATCTGGTGTCTTTATTTTTTCTTTACTTTTTATTTTTGTGATTTACTATTTTAAAACTATGGTTGAAAAACTATTTCTAGAAAAAAATCACTAAAATTTAATTTCGGTTTAAAATACTAAAAAAAGGGATTAATTTTTAAAATACCAATTCACCCCCCCCCTCTTGGTTAGCCATGAGACATAAACTTAGGCTTAACAACCTAATTCATAGTGAACGAGTTTCAACAACAAGTTCCTTTTCAAAGAACTTACTTAATATAGGGACATTCCAAGCACCATTATTAATGAGAAAAATCAAAAGTTACGTTATCCTCCTCCCAATTAGCTACAAATATAGGCCACTTCTCTATACTTTTATCAAGAATCCACTTAACCTTCCTGATATCAATTAAAGAGCGTGATGAAAATTTTCACCTGATGAACTTTTTAAAAGAATTCCAACCATTAATAATAATCTTCCATGTAGACAAACAACTCTTCTTCCCCTCACCCTTCCACTAATATATCCATATTTAGCCACTATGTTTCTGTTAAGCAATGATTCTGTATTTTCTAAGAGGCTCCAAGAAAACCTTGCACTTAAAGGTCCTAATTTAGACACTGCAAAATAGAGACCTACTCCACCAAATCTATTTAGTTTACACAAGACATCCCAAGCCACAAAATGAAGCCCGAGAGGGCCATCTTGCTTATGCCAAATATAATTCCTGTAGATCTTGTCAAACTCTTTCATAATACTCTGAGGAACCAATGAGTGTGAAGAGAGAAATAACGGGAGAGCAAGAAAAATTATTTTCACCAAGATCATCCTTCCGGCAAGAGAGATAAATCTATTCCCCAAAGCATTGAGTCTCTTGGAGGCTTTATTCAATAGATGTTGAAAATTGGACATCTTCAATCTTACTAAAGCAACCTTAATTCCCAAATATTCCCTTTCATCAACCACCTTAATGTTCAACAACTTTGAGATTTGTTTCTTCTTTCTTCTACCAATATTTTTACCCATCAACATAGAATACTTATGAAGATTTACCACTTGTCCATTCCACTAGTAATATGTAGAAGCAACTTATTCATTTTTTTTATATTCCTCAACTTTGTATCTGAAAAAAGCAGAATATCATCCGCATACAAAAGATAAGAAATGTTATGTGCATTTTTTGATAAACTTATACCTAGATCCTTGCTTCTGCTTAAGAATGAATTATAAAGTAATTGAGAACACAAAATAAATAATAAGGGAGGAAGTGGGCATCCTTATCAAAATCCACATTTTCCCTTAATCCACTTTAAGTTCTTCCATTAATTATAATAGAGATCATTGGTTCCATCACACATTCCATCATCGAGTTTTCAAACTTAGAAGGAAACCCCAAGATATTCAACATCTATCTCAAAGTTGCCCAACACATACTGTCTTATGCCTATTCCATATCAATCTAGAATGCTAATATACCATTCCTTGCATTAGAACATTTGATTTTGTTGTAAACTTCTTGTGCTAAGAGGAGATGATCCAAGATTGATCTTCCATTAACTAAAGCCACCTTCTCTTTCGAGATAACCTTATGCACAACCAAAAGTAGCTTATTGAAGAGGACTTTAGCAGCAATCTTATAAATGGAGTTGCAAAGGATAATAGGATGATATCCAGCCGATGAAATAGGATTTTTGACCTTAAGAATCAAGACAATCAAAGACTCCTTCCATTCATTACATAGCGAACCCGAAGAGAGAAATCTGTTGATATCCTTACATACATCTTCACCTATAATGTCCCAATACATTTTGAAAAAAGGAATAAGTTATTCCATCACATCTCGGAGCTTTGTTCTCCCAAATTCCTAATAACATATAGAATTTATAAAATAGAGAATTCAACAGTCAATTTGTTTCTATCATCATCATAAAATACTCTCCAAGGAGAAGGCCAACTTTTCAAACAACATTCCCTTTCCCTCCATTTATCATTGAAATATTATAAAAAAAACTCTTCCACCTCTTCTAGTTTTTTAACCATTCTGTCATCCGTCCCCTTAACATGGTTAATCCAATTACCATTCTTTATAGCATTTGCAAAAGCATGAAAATATTTGGAGTTTGAATCCCCTTCCTCAATCCACCTTACCTTTGCCCTTTGCTTCCACCAAGTATTCAACCTTGTAAGGTAGACATTATGTTCACCCACCTTAGCTCTCAAGAGCCTCAACTTTTCTTCACACAGCCCGCCTTCCTTAGCCTCCTTTTCTTGTAGTTGCAATACTCCTTTTTCAGGCCATCTTTGAGCAATAAAAAGTTCTTCATTTTTTCCTTACTCCAATTAAACATTTCTTTAAATGTTCTCTTACATTTTTTATTTAAAATATGCATATCATCAAAATCATAGGATTTTTTTCCAAACTCTCGAAATAATACCAGAAGAGGCATGAAAAGAAACCCAAATATCTTCAAATTTTAGAAAATTTTTCTTCATAAAAGCTGAATAAAAAATCTTTAAAATAATAGGGCAATAGTCTGAAGCTACCCTAGCAATGTATCTCTCAACTGCCACTTGGATCTCAACCTAACTAATGGAATTAAGCAAGCATCTATCCAACCTTTCCAAGATCCTTCCTTCTCCACTTTTGTTATTACACCAAGTGAACCTTGGTCCAATAACTCCAATTTCATGAAAATCATTATGATTGGTAAAGTACATCATTTCTTTAGGACCTTGAGAAAAAACAAAGTTCCTACCACCTCTTCTTCCCACTTGAGCCATGATACAACTAAAGTCACTACCAATCACAGAAGGAACTTTCCTATTGGATACCTCTTGAAGATAGTCCCACAAGTCTCTTCTCTTATGTACCACCTTACTACCATACACAATAGAGATCATTCATACCCCCTTGTTAAGCACATTCAGGTCTCCAATTACACATTGATTAGAAGTCTTCACAACATAGAAAGAAGCAAAATCTGATCTCCACATCGCCATAATACCCTTTGAAAATCCTCTAGATGGAAATAAAAAGTAATCCCAATAAGTTCCCATCATTTTTTGAAATGCCATTCTATCCAAGGAAGATATTTTAGTCTCCACCAGGACCACAAAAAAACATTAAACTCTTTTACAAACTCCTTTAAGTAAAGAGAGGCTTTCCTTTTTTTACCCCTCTATAATTTCATAAAGCAATAACATTCATTGATCTATCAAGGGGGAAGAGCCCCCGCCTCTTACTTTAGCATTCCCTTCAATATTCATGATATGAAGTAGGAGTTTAACCACCCAAGCGATCTCAATTCCTTTGCTAGTTTAAATTTAGCCCCATCATTAGTGGAACCAAGCTCCTTCTTCTTAATATCATATTTCAACACCTCTACACTTCCTCCACCCGCCAACTTACAATTTACATAGTAACCCCTTTTTCCAAAGATAAATAGTTATTTATGTCCTTCTCAGACTTCCTAGTAAGAGTCTCATGACAATCCAAATTTTCTTCCACAAAATCATTCAAAGCTTGGAATTTATTAACATCAATACTGATAGAAGAAGAGATGGGTGTAGACTTCATTACCTTGTCAGCACCTAGCTCTTCCAGCACCTCATTAGACGGGTTGATCAACTCAAAAGTCTTTGCCAATCTTTCATTACCCATCTCACTTTCCATAATAATTTCACCCTCTTCCACCATCACAATATCATCATTAACCTTCTATACTCCCACATTCATTTCTGTCTTCGTTTCATTAATCCTCAAGCCAACAGATTTATCTATCTCCATAGTAACATGATTGCTTAAAGTCTTCTTAATGAACAACTTCTGCACTGGCCTTCCATTAGAAACACCTTTAGGAACCCTTTTCTTTCTTTTGTAATTAAGAAGAACCCATGGTTCATAAGTTGTATTCTTCTCAATTTCTTATACGAAATCATCATGGTTGTCTTGAACTTTCTTGATAACACCATCCACACTACTTTTCATCACCGTGCTCTCCATTTTACAATTACTTTTGACATGTCGAATCATTCCACATTCAAAACAAAATGTGGAAATTCTCTCACATTCCACTTTTAGAAAAAATCTTTTGACCATACCCTCCACCCAAACACCCAAGGGAAGAGGTTGGTCTAGTTTCACACGCACACAAACTCTTGCAAACTCTCTTTTCCCCCATTGAAACATGTTTGCATCCAACATCAATGGAAAACCCACTATAGAAAAAACGTCAATTTCTAGCATCTATTTTTCATCAAAAAATGGCCAAAATCCACCAAAAATATTTACGCCGATTTAACGTGCGTCAGAAAAGTGTAATCGGCATAAAACTTTTTGGCAAAAATTTCATCAGAAATATTTTTTGTGAATATTAACTATGCCAGAAAAAAAAAATCATAATCCCGCTAAAGCCCCCCTCTGGCCCCGTCCAGCCAGCTGGGCTTCACCTGCCCGTGAATCGTTCGGACCCACCCACTAGGCGGAGAGTTTATATTTGTAATGGTTTAATTTAATTTATATATTTAAAATAATTACTATATTTAAGAGCTAAGTTTTTTTTTAAGATTAAAATAATTATTATATTTAATTTAGCAGTAAATTAATAAAATTTTTTATTTATTTTATTTGAACAAGATTTAATTTAATTTAACAAAATGAATAAATTTAAATATTACTAATTGGCATTTTCCAAAAAAATTTAATTTCATAAAAATTCCGCTGGAAATTTCATCGGAAAAGCCAACAGAAAATGCGCTAGAAATAACTTCAAAAATTCCGTCTGAAGTACGCCAAAAAATCCGCCGGAAATTTTCGTCGAAAAATCTGTCAAAATTACAGACGAATTTATTTCCACCAAAAATTAACATTTTTCCTGTAGTGACCCACCATAGAAGCAATCCTTGCCACATTGTTCTCACCACAACACCACAAGGGAAATTGAGGCATTTTAATCCATATAGGAGAAGTAATTCCTTTCATCGAAGAAGGAGAAAGCTCTAGATACCTCCTAGCCATACCAATAATGTGACCATTCATAAACCATGGGCTTCCTGAGAGAACTCCATCCAATGCTTATGATGTTTTGAAAGAACACAGAACCAACCCATTCCTAGGGTAGTAAAATGAAATTTGCCAAATTGAGCCCATTGGCCCCTCAACTCCCAAGCCAGTATATGCGAAGGGATATCTCTAAAAATACCTTGGCTACCAAAAAGTTTCCAAGTCTATTAGAATTCATAATTTTAGTAGCTTCAACCAATTTTATTGCCTTCCCATCATCGTTAAAACAACATCCTCTTTCTTAATGTTTAACTTAATGTAAGGCTTCTAGTCTATGGATTATCAGAACTGCTATCTCCAACATTACTCACATGCATTTTATTATTCATAGGTAATGAATTAAAGTCTTCACCCAAAGAAGAATTAACCAGTAAATTCTTAGATGGCTTCTCGACATTTTGAAAAATATTTTTATTACTCAAACTCTGGGAATTCGCATTTATCATATTGTCGCCAAGGATTGCATTTGAATTTCCAAATCTGTTAACAAAAATATTCATACTAGATGAAGAAGCATCAGGTTCGAAATCTCTTAATGGATAAAATCTAGTTAATTTCAAAACTCGTGGTGTCTTACATTCAAAATTTAGAGATACATACTTCCCCTTACCTTCAACATGCTTAATCTGAAAAGAAACATAACCAGTATTTTCATTTATTACTAACACACCTTTTGATCTCATCCTATGTGCTTCCTCTTCATCGTGATCCACTCCAGCATTCAATTAACCAAGCTCGCTTCTATTCAGAGAAACCAATACACCATTAGGGTTGGCCTTCATAGTTGAAGCCACAGACGGCCGACGACCGTCTGCTGCCATGTCCTACAAACCTGTAAAAAAGTATATGAAAAATCGGGACTGTGGAATTTGAAAATGGAACTTTCTCTCTCTAATGGTAGCTTCTCTCTCTAATAGTAACTTCAAGCATATCTAATGACAATATGTTCAATTGGGGTAGGAGAGAATTTGTTAGAAACTGTGTTCTTATCAATCTTGATGAATAATTACCTCAAGGTGTTTAGGTTAAAGGCAATTCTGGTTGTTTCTTCCAAAAAGTTCAGTATGAAAAAATTTCTTCTTTATACTTCAAAGGTGGAAAAGTTGGACATAATTTACAAGGTTGTATTAGAGTATTCATCTAAGGTAAACTTGATGATCCAAAAAATTGGAAAAAATGTGAAAAATTATGCATTGGGATATAATAGTAATGGCTTTCAAAGTATTGGAGTTGAAGTTGATGAAAATTAATCTGGAGTTGCTAATGGTGCACAAATGGAGGCTAATGTGTATGGTCCTTGGATTCATGTCAATTATAGTAGAAAGAAAAATAGAGCCAATTTGTTTGTTGCTTCAAGGAATAATGGTGTGAAGTTCAAATTTGCTTCAAAAGTTATATCCGGTGACAAAGTAAATGCTTTCTTGAAAAGTTCTATGAAAGAATATTAGGCTATTGCTGATAAGCTGATTAGTTAGGATATTAATGTTCTAAAAATTGCTTCTAAAATTCATAGTAAAAAAATACTCCCAGATGTTATTGTGTACTAGTGGGGCTTGCAATTCTGATGCTGATCCGATTTTAATGGAACATGGTGAATTTATTCCAGATGCTAAATATTTTGGTGTTGCTATAGAAGGATTTGTTGTAAATTCTTGTTATCAAATTAAGCTTTGTGGAAATGAGTTTTATTTTGAAAATTCTTTTTATCTTGCTACTTTTTCTTTAGCGCCTGACGGAGTTATTGCTGATAATAATGGTAAAATGGAAGGCATAATATCAAAGCATGATGAGAAGAATGAAGAATATGTGAAAGAAGACAATGCTGGAAATATTGAGTTCGAAGGTGATGATGGTATTTTTGAGGATAGTGCTGGGTGTGTTCCAAATTCTTAAAGTGAAAAGTCTGTTGCGGTTCCTCCTTTTTCCTGTAAGGATAATGTGAAAGATAGAGAAGGTTTGATTGAAGGTGGAAATATGATTCCTTTGTCATCTAAATCTATGCAAAATAAGAAAATAAGTTGAAAAAAGATTTGAATGTGTTTGGCCCTATGAAAGGCATCCGTAGAGGAAGGAAATTGGGAATTCTTCGTGAAAGTGGAGGAATTTCACCATTTATTTCATTACAAGCTTATGGTTGTTGAAGATAGTATGTATTAAGAGGATTGTGTTAAGGATTTTGATGGTATTGCAAATTTTTTGATGGTTGTGATTGGATTTTCCATTGAGGGTGTAGTCTTTAAGAGGGAATTCTTTCATTCTAAGACTATGGTGCATATTCATCTGGTTTTAAGAGTTTGAGGTTCCTTGTCACAAAGAAATGTTCATCCTTCAAGAAAGGTTATTGTTGCTATCCTAATGCTTTAAATTTTCAAATTTGGTACTTTATTCGAAAGACTATTAGAAAATTATATGTTACTTGAGAACTTTAGAGAAATATGTTTTTATTGAAGTAATTACCATCACCAAATACCTAATACAAACTTTGTCTAAATGTACCAAAACATAAATTTTCTTGAGATTCCTAATAGGAATGGTGTGTTTCATAAATAAGTTAAAAGACTTGCCTTGAATTATAATTAAGACAATATAGTTAAAAATTATATTTCTATGATCAGTATTTAAGCTTAATACACTTTGTAAATTTCTTAATATTGTATTTGTTTTGTTAAATTCATACATTATAATTTTTCTTCTTTCCCATGTAGCCAGCCGAATATATTTTGTGATATTATATGCTTTTAAGGCCAAATAGAACTTAGTCAAAAAGGCACAAATCTAAGGAGATCTTGTGACGTAAGTGATAAAGTACCTTACTCTCCTCCTAAAATCCCTCCCTTCCTAATATTTCTCTTATACCTATTTTAATTTTGATCATAAAAATTTATTATCTTTTTTCTTATTCACATTAAAAATTAGTTTTGCATCAATTATTTATTAAAAACAACACTACAACTTACATATCAACATGCCTTCTTAGATTTTCACCTTAATTTAAATTGAAGGATTCAAAATAATGTGAACAACTTCCATCTAACTGAAGAAAGAAAACTCAATGCTATTGATGAAAAGTTTAATTTCTTTGAAACATATTTCAACCTCGTCATGATCAAGTACAAAACTTGACTCATAGGATGTGCATTACACCTAAGCCTTGACCTATAAATGATTAGTTTAGAATAATTCTAGTATTACAACATAGAAATATATAAGACTTTAAGATTTTGATGATTCTTGTTCAAAAATAAAAACTAAATCCGCAACATTTGGGTGAATATATAATAATGTCCATCATCAAATCGAGGTATTTTTCTATATTTAATTACAAATTCTTAGTTGATTAATAATTATGGGTCTAATAATGTTGAATGTGGTTTGAAAAGATGAAAATCCATGGTTTGAAAATTTTCTCTATGAGCACCAAGGTGCTAGAGATGGAAGTTTTTGGATAAAAGCTGTTTTATAATGTACCACAGCTTTGGTTTTAGGTGAGCATATTTTTAGGGATTCTCTTTAAGATTCTCTGGTAGCTCTTCAACTCTGGAAAAATGACCCTCGCAGTGCTAATTCAAAAAAAATTGGAAAATGAATATTAAAATATCTCATTAGACATCTATTTCTACCCTCAACATCTTGCCAGAGACGGGAGAGATGGAAGAAAAAGAAGGAAAAGAAAGAGAGGGACATAATTTTGAGGCCAAATATTGGGATTCGTCTGTTGGGCTAGTTCATTATATTATAATGCAATTTAATTAACTTTTATAAGTTTTAAACATTTAAATTTTAGCATATTGTGATACTCCCTCTGATGAATATTTTTATTATATGAAATCAAGTTTTCAATGGTCGGTTTTCCTACATGAATTTTTAGTATGTTATTACATTATGGGTTTTCAAGAAAAGGCATTAGTTATATAAAAGTCTTAAAATATTTATGTGAATGCTTATTTGAACTTGGGAATTGTAAAATAAAAGTTTAGTGAGTATCATATTTTATGAGTAATATAGAATTTTACTGATAAGTCCTACTTCATCTGAACATTACATTATATATTTAGTTTAATTATTATACATATAATTACACTCTACGTTACAAGGCATCACATATGTTCTATGCTATTATGGGGGAAAGTTGCACTCACTATTATATTACAAAGGCTTTAAATGTTTTTTTCCCCATCTGCTTGGTGAAGATGTGGGAGGGATTCTGGCCCCACTTGCTGGAAGCAAGAGTGGGAGGTTAAGCAGTAGTACAAGTACATTTTTTCCTCATATGACTGATACAAATGTGGGAGAGATTCTAGCTCCACTTGAGAAAAGTAAGTGTGGGAGTTTAAGTAATACTACAATTACCCTTCTTGCCCCATTAGATTAGTGTAGATGTGGGAGGGATTCTTACCCCACTTGCGATATGCAGGTGTGAAAGATAAAGGGAGGTAAAATTTTAAGTAGAAATATAAGTAGGCATCTGGATACAAGCATTATAATCATTTCATTACATGTGTTAATGTCTGAGTAGATTATTCTTAAGAAACATTATGAATAAAGCTTTAGTAGATTTTTATTTTTTGAATTGATTTGTTACCAACTAAAGAGTAACAATCCCAAGAAAGGAGAGAGAACGTCCACAAATTTTAGAAGTTTTTCAAATTCCTTCATTGAGAATTTCAAGTCGCATCCGTTTATGGTGGTAGAGGGTCGTCGGTCATCCTTCGATGACCAGAATACCTCAACCCCATCATCTGCCGCACGTCTGAAACATTTGGATGCAGAAGGTAGATTCTCATTCAATCATAGCTTGTCTCAAAATTCATATTTCAATAATACTCCTTCGATTATTAGAGAAGGTCGAATTGAAGCCAGTCATAAGCTTTTTCCCGATGGTAGAAATGGGAAAGAGGTAGTTTCAATGAATTGTTTGGATCATAAGGTTCCTTTATCTATGTTGGATAGTCGCGAAACCAAAGCTCTATTGAAACTCATTCAATAAGAATTAGGATGTTAAGCCTAGCCTAATTAAATTCCAAGGCTAACCAAGAGGGGGGGGGTGAATTGGTAATTTAAAAAATTATACTTATACTCTTGGATTTTTAGAAAACCTTTTAATTATTAATGCAGATAAATTTAAAGTTTAAAAAATAAAATTTTCAACCAGAGTAACAACTTGCAATGAAATTAAATGCGGAAGAAAAATAAGAAAGAACACACCAGATTTATAGTGGTTCGGTCAAACCTTGACCTATCGTCCACTCCCTTGAGGCACCCTACGAGTATTGCACTAATACCACAAAGTGACTCACCTTTTTCCCCCAATGCAAGGCGGAGAAGCCTGTACAAAATCACTTTCACCTTCCACGGTGCGGCGGAGTAGCCGGGTCTTTGACACCAAAAGAATCTTCTTCTCGACAAAACTTCCCTCAAGACGACCCTTGAATCCGATGATACTGAGGTGCAAGTTCGCCGGAGCAACCGTGCGAATATCCCCTCCACACTTCCTTGAAATCCCCTTCAAGGATCTTCTCCCTCTAAAACTCCACCCTTTCCTCTCTCCCTTTCAAGTTCTCTCTTCTAGTTTTCTCCAAAAGAACGAAGACACAATGACTTCAAAGATACATTTTTGTCATCCTTTACACTCTCTAAGTGTCGGCAAAGAACCGGACCGATGTTGTTGAACTTCACTTGAGAGCCTTCAAAGGAGATGGGCAGAAACAAAGAGATCTTCTTCTTCAAGTAACCTTGTGAATCGCTCACAAGCCCCTCAGTTGACCTCTCACTCTTCACTCTTACAATCTCTCCCAAACACTCACATTCAAGGATCCCTCTCAAGAGAAAACAACTTCAAAGGCACTTGTTAATAGTTCTAAGACTCCTTATATAGAAAGGACATGAAAAAACCATCCAAAAAACTGCTAAAATAATTTTTTTCTGCGCACTGGAATCATCCCGTACGAACCATTTGTGCATCAGTACGAACCAATTTTATACTGGGATGAATAGGTTCATCCCAGGACGAAAAATTTCATCCGGTACGAACAGTTATATCAAAGGTCCGTTCTAAAAACTGCAGAACATTGCCAGAAACTGCCATAGTCGGTTCCCTTCGTCCTAGAACAAAAATATTTCATCCTGACGATCAGAACTTAGAAAAAATATTTTTCTTCAGTTCCTATTCATTCCATATTTCTTATGAGGACATAACTGACCTTATCGTCCCGTACGATCAGCACAAATATTTAGGATCTTCTTAAGTGTGTGTGTTTTAATTCATTCAATTTACAATCACTCCCTTTCTAGTTTATTTCAAAGAAAAGTACTATCTTCAAATCATAGAGTATTTCATGATGAATTGATTTTGAAGTCTTCGTTTGTCTGGAGTTCGATTGTCCTGAAAATGTTAGTCCACACAAGAGCAAAAATAAATCTCAAGAAATGTTAGGAGATAACAACACATAAAACAATAATATTTGGAATCATCAAAATCTATACAAGTTGCAAGAATGTAAACATGCAAATAGCAACTTTCCTAACAATCTCCCCCTTTTTATGAATGGCAAAACAATTATTGTTTGTATAATTTCAAATTCTTAGAATCTACTAAACTCCCCCTGAATTGGATGAACTATGAAATAAGGAGGCTTTTGAATCGTTAAAGTTTTTTTATTTTTCAAAAAATTTTATACAACACTTTGAATCGTTAAAATTTTTTGTTTTTCAAAAATTTTATACCAACCACAAAGAAAATAAAATAAACACAAAAATAAACTAAAACACTAGACACAACACAACAAACAATTTCTCCTCCTTTTTGAACAACATCAAGAAAGTGAAAGAAAAAAAAACTAGAAATATAAGCAGACATATGAAAATCATTTGAAAATTTAACCTTTAAAGTGATTGAGATAATGTATGCCAAATAAAATTAAAATATTAGGCAATCATAAAATTCATAGAATTTAAGAAGAGATATAACATAAAACTAAAAAGAATTTATCAAAACATGAGTTCTATTTAGACATTTAAGATAGAGAAAATCATTATAAAAATGTTGATATAAAAAATTTATTTCAAATTTCAATATGGAATATAAATGTACAATAAGATCAATTCGAATTAAGAGATTAAAAGAGTTGGAAAGAAATAAATACCACATGTGGCGCTTTGCGCATCTTTTTCAATTTTTAGGCACATTTTTTTTGCATCTTTTTCACTTGTTGGGCTCTTATTTTGTGCCTCTTTTTCACGTTACGAATCTTTGCGCATTTCTTTTAATTTTTGTAGATTTATACAATTTTCAAGAGTAATTGTATTCTTTCCAAATCAATAATCTAAAATTTCAAATCTTTCTAAGTGCATAAATATTAATTGATAAGTGAATACAAAAGAAAACATCACAATTGCAATAATAATATTAAAATTAATATAGTCTAAATAAGAAGACATGAAATTGACAATCTTAATAATATCAAGTTATAAACACACTTAAATTTAGAAAAATTAGATTTTCTAATGAAATTCAATTTTTATGTTGGCCAGTTCAAAGTATAAGACTTGTAAGATAAAAAATTTAAGGGATTTTCATATAGGCTAACGAACATTTTAAACACAGAACAAAAACACTTAAATAAGCAAAAAATCTAAAGTAATAAAAGAATAGAAATACTACACAAAACAATAAAAAATAAAATACAATAAATAAAAACATGCACACAAAAAACACATAAACAAAGGGTTTTAAATCATTTTGCTCTCTGGTCTGATGATTTAGAAGCTAGATCTGCCCAAGAGATTTTTTTGCTTTTTCATTATTTTCCATTTTTCATAATTTGCTTAGCTTTGCCCTTTTTCTTTAACAGGAAGAGTTCTCAAAATTAGGGCACTGACTTTTCAGATGTCCAGATTTCCTACATCCAAAGCAAAAAATATTTTGAAGAAATATGAACATTCTTACCATTTTTACCTTTATTCCACTTTTATTGATGCTTATGCTTGTGCTTTAGTGGACTTTTCAATTTGCTTGTTAAGTCATCGCTTTCCTCACTAACTAAGCAACTTTTCTTCATGTATTTCACTTTTAGCATTATTGTTTCACCTCATCAAAGTCTTTGACCCAAATATTGCTCGTAGGCAATAAGTGAGCCAATCAAATTATCAATAGAATATTCATTCAAATTTTTTTATTCATAAATAGCAACAACTTGGCATTAAACTTGTCAAGTAAACAACGTAGAATTTATTGACTATTTCAAAGTTTGAAAAATTCTTATCTTAAAGCATGCAATGATGTTAATAATTTGAATAACCTAGTAATACATGTCTAAGATCGTCTCATAAGGTTTCATGCTAAAGAGTTCATAGTCATGCATAAAAAAAATTCAACTTAGATTGCTTGACTTCACTAGTACCTTTATATTAATACAAAAACTGTCCAAATTTCCTTGCCGGTATTATATGTAGAGATTCTCATATAATCTTCAGAATTGTAAAGCACAGAACAAACAATTCATACATTTAGCATTTAATTCAGCATAAATTTATTCTACTCTACTCCATATAGAAAAAGGGGTCTCAATTTGATTCCATCTTAATAATACGCGTACGATATAGAATAACCACATTGAATCATATGCCATATTCGATAATCTATTGATTCCAAGAAAGTAGACATTTAAATTTTCCAAAAATTAAAAGAATATTTTTAAATAAAGTGTGGTTCTAACAATTGAATATCCTTCTATATTTTACGGTTTCTAAAATTAGCCATACTCATTTTTCAAAATGTAGTCTAATCTTATGATTTTTGAAACAAAGCTATGATACCACTTATTGGAAACTCGTTCAATAAGAATTAGGTGTTAAGCCTAATTAAATGTCCCAAGGCTAACAAGGAGAGGGGGTGAATTGTAATTTAAAAATTTATACTTATAATCTTGGATTTTTAGAAAGCTTTTTACATTATTAATGCAAGTTAAATTTAAAGTTTAAAAATAAACTTTTCAACGAGAGTAAATAACTTGCAATAAAATTAAATGCCGAAAAAATAAGAAAGAACACATCAGATTTATAGTGGTTCGGTCAAACCTTGGACCTACGTCCACTCCTCGGAGGCACCGCTCCGGTTATTGCACTAATACCACAAAGTGACTCTTCTTTTGCCCCAATGCAAGGAGAGAAGCCTGTACAAAATCACTTTCACCTTCCCCGGTGCGGTGGAGTAGCCGAGTTTTTGGACACCAAAGAGATCTCTTCTCATAAAACTTCCTCGAGATGACCCTTGCATCCGATTGTACTGAGGTGCAAGTTCCGCCGGAGCAACGTGGGAATATCCCCTCCACACTCCCTTGAAATCCCCTACAAGGATCTTCTCCCTCTCAAACTCCACCCTTTCCTCTCTCCCTTTCAAGTTCTCTCTTCTAGTTTTCTCCAAAAGAACGAAAGACACAATGACTGTGCAAGGGGAGATAC